>NW_027337118.1:652-1485 GCF_000331145.2 Cicer arietinum | reverse complement strand
TTTTCGTCAACCCTAGCCTTATGCTTGTCCAATAAGGGTTTTTAACCAATCTTGTGCATCCTAGGTGTGTTTGTTGATTATTATGACTTCGAAATAATCGGAATGTATCAGTTCTTTAAGAAATTAAATCAATTTCATGCACACAGCGGAATTAAATTGCGGCATACAAGATTAGCAATTACAAGTAGATTGATAAGAGATTAACCAAGATGCATGCGAGTCAAATATCCAGTTTAAACAATATTACCTAACATAGAATATGTTTAACATGCATCTAATATTAATCACACATACAAATATTGCAAGATAGAAAATTAAAGGAGTTAAGGGTTAGAGAAGGTTGCACCAATAATTTATCCTGGTTCAGTTGTCAACGAGACAACCTACATCCAGTCCTGACAATCCAATCGGATTTCAGATTTTCTTCTCCAATAGAAAGAATCAATTACAGATTGTCCAGTTTCATCCCCGAAACCTATCTATCTTAATGATCTCTTTCCTATTGATCACCCTCTGATCCTTGTAGATACTCAGCAATCTAACACAGAATCAAAGTACGACTCTTTCTTGTTGAGCACTCTCACCCAAGAAAGTAGCCACCAGTTTCAAGCTGGCTTTTCTCGATCGCTTTCGTTTTTGTTTCAAAAGTATTATTACAAACAGAATAAAGGAAGAACAAAAAGTAGTCTTCAATCTTGGTCAATGTGACTTCTCACAATTCTGGATATTCAAAGATTGTTCATGAGAACCCTTGTCTTTCAAGATCACTTTTCCAGCTCTCTTATTGATTGTTGATAATCTCTTTGGCTGTGATCTGAAAAAGCAATCTCAGT
>NW_027337118.1:0-236 GCF_000331145.2 Cicer arietinum | reverse complement strand
TTTCTTTCAATCGATTTGCCAATCGATTGTGTTCAAGACAGTGACTTAGCTATTTTGATGTTAATCGACGTGCCAATCGATTTGTGTGTATTTGCCTGAAAAGTTCTTACCAGATGTTTAGTTCAATCGATTTCCCAATCGATTACAACCAAACTTAATATGATTGAAATTCACACAATAGATTGTCCAATCGATTGTTTTTGTCACAGGTGAAGTTATTTTGCAAATAGTACTTA
>NW_027337117.1:1450-1731 GCF_000331145.2 Cicer arietinum | reverse complement strand
GCGCATGAAACACTGCAAAATGCATAAAAATGTGTTTTTCTCATTTTCTAGGTATGTTTTTTGTTTTTTGGAAGTTTGGAGACTTGTGCCCTAGAAGAGAAACTTAGAGAAGGTTGGTTCTAACACCATTAGAGGAGTTTTATCAAGAATCTTTCATGAATCTTTCTTGTAAGAATAACAAAGATAATTCGGTAATAGTTCAATAAGTGAATTTAAAAATTAGGATAAAATTAGAAATCAATGTTGGATTCGAAGTAAAGCTTATTCTTGACATTTTTTGT
>NW_027337117.1:0-1086 GCF_000331145.2 Cicer arietinum | reverse complement strand
ATTTTAATAATTAATTTTAATTCGATAGTATAACGCAATTCTTGAGTTTGACACTTGGTCTTACCGTTTAGTTATTACTTGCAATGATTCAATACACTTGCTGAAACGCTATCAGCGAATGTGCCAGAATACTAGATTGGGACTTTAGCCCAAAAACTGTTCAATCAGAATACTTCTTGTTGCATTATTTTTTCCTATAAAAGGAAGAAAATGATGTTCATGTACAAGTGTTACTTCTTGTAGCATTATTTTTTTTTTTATAAAAGGATGATAGTGATGTTCATGTACAAGTGTTTGTTGGTTTGGTTGAGTTAAAAAAATTCAATATTTTAGACATTAAAATTATATTTTACTCACCAATTTCTTTGAATATAATCCCAAAAAAATCATATCACAATTACATAATTTAGAAACAGAAAATGGACAACAAATACTATGATTCAAATTTTGATAAATGCACTGCTAAAAACTATCCAACTTTAAAGAGTTGGTACAATTTTTTCTTTTGTGTATTGCTATAATGTTTTTATTGTTCTTCTTCTAGCTTACTTCGTGATTTGCTTGACCGATATTGTAGCATCATGGTATCCTGTAGATAAATAAAAAAATGTTCATAATAATAAAAATAATAGTAAGATGGTTTTGTGGGAGAGCCACAATGTTTGGTGATAAAAAGGTCGTGATTTTAAGTCTTTCTACATAGAAAAACACTTATTAAAACTGACGCTTGTCTTTAAAAAAATTGTAAACGATTTCGTCTGATGTTGCAAGAAATGAGGAAGACAAACTTACGTATTGCAGTCAATGCTAGGATCAAACGAAAAGGAGAGACCAATGTTACAAAGTTGTGGAAGTTGTTTTGCTTTGTCAGAGTTAACTCCAAATTTTATTGAAGCACCTTTGAGACATTGACAAATATCACGTCGAACCTGAGTGGTGTCTGCCTTTTGATATAAATTTTGTGCTCTTTCGCAACATGAAGTAGATGGTGTTGGTTGGCCTAGTCCTGTCAAAAACGGTGCGCATGACACTAAGGAAACAATAGCCTCAGAGCAACTGATGTCATCAATTTGGTGGGCATCCAAT
>NW_027337116.1:976-1768 GCF_000331145.2 Cicer arietinum | reverse complement strand
GCCAAGGACGGAAGAAAATTACCTAAATGCTCATCCAATGACACAAACACACCTATTGGATGCCCAAGATTTGTTAAAAATTGAATGACACAAATGAACTTATTGCATGCACAAGATTGGTTAAAAACCTTAATTAGATAAGAATGAGTCTAGGGAGGACGAAAATGACCTAAATGTTCACCCAATGACACAAACACACCTATAGGATGCACAAGATTGGTTAAAAACCTTAATTTGACAAGAATAAGTCTAGGTAGGACGAAAATGACCTAAATTTTAATCCAATGACACAAATGAACTTATTGGATGCACCAAGATGGTTAAAAACCCCAATTGGGCAAGAATAAACCTAGGGAGGACGAAAATGACCTAAATGTTCGTCCAATGACACAAACACACCTATTGGATGCACAAGATTGGTTAAAAACCCTAATTGGACTAGAATAAACCTAGGGAGGAAAAAATGACATAAATGTTCGTCCAATGACACAAACACACCTATTGGATGCACAAGATTGGGTAATAACCCTAATTGGACAAGAATAAGTCGAGGGAAGACGAAAATGCCTTAAATGTTCATCCAATGACACAAACACACCTATTGGATGCACAAGACTGGTTAAAAACCCTAATTGAACAAGAATAAGACAAGTGAAGACGAAAATGCCTTAAATGTTCATCCAATGACACAAACACACCTATTGGATTCACAAGATTGATTAAAAACCCTAATTGGATAGAATAAACCTCGGGAGGACGAAAATGACCTAAATGTTCGTCCAATGACACAAA
>NW_027337116.1:0-358 GCF_000331145.2 Cicer arietinum | reverse complement strand
GTTAAAAACCCTAATTGGACAAGAATAAGCCGAGGGAAGACGAAAATGCCCTAAATGTTCATCCAATGACACAAACACACCTATTGGATGCACAAGTTTGGTTAAAAACCCTAATTGGACAAGAATAAGCCGAGGGAAGACGAAAATGCCCTAAATGTTCATCCAATGACACAAACACACCTATTGGATGCACAAGTTTGGTTAAAAACCCTAATTGGACAAGAATAAGCCAACGAAGGACGAAAATGACCTAAATGTTCATCCAATGACACAAATACACCAACTGGATGCACAAGATTTGTTTAAACCACTAATTGGACTAGGATAAACCTAAGGAGGACGAAAATTACCTAAATGT
>NW_027337115.1:0-1053 GCF_000331145.2 Cicer arietinum | reverse complement strand
GCGATTTTCGTACCCGTCGACAAAAAGAACCAAAATCAATATTTTAAGACCAGACGATGGCTAGTGTTTTAAATCTGGTGCGAAACCCGAAATACAGTTATAAATTTTGGAGAAGAATGCTATAAGGGTCTCCCGGTCCTTGATTTTTCGGACGATTTTAGTACCACCCAACAATAATGGACCAAAGTTCGTAGTTTCAGGCCAAACAATGGTTAGTGTTTGAAATCTGACGCAGAACCCGACACAAAATTATAAATTTAAGAGAAGAATGCTATAAGGGTCTCCTGGTCCTCAATTTCTTCTAGACTTTCCGGGCGTTTTTTGTATCACCTGAAAAAAATGGACCGAAATCTGTATTTTCTTACAAGACGATGGCTAGTGTTTGAAATCTGATGCGGAACCCGAAACACAATTATAAATTTTGGAGAAGAATGGTATAAGGGTATCCTGGTCTTCGATTTCATCTAGTCTTTTCGGGCGATTTTCGTACCACCCGACAACAATAGACCGAAAATCGTAATATCGGATCAGACAATGGCTAATGTTTGAAATCTGGTGCGGAACTCGAATCACAGTTATAAATTTTGGAGAAGAATTCTATAATGGTCTCCCAATCCTCAATTTCATCTGGACTTTTCGGGCGATTTTCGTACCACCCGACTAAAATTGACCGAAATCCGTATTTTCGAACAAGACGATGGCTAGTGTTTCAAATCTAACGTGGATCCCAAAACACATTTATAAATTTAGAACAATAATTCTATAATGGTCTCCCGGTCCTCGATTTCATTTGGACTTTTCGAGTGACTTTTGCACCCATCGACGATAATGGACCAACATCTGTATTTTTGGACTTGACTATAGCTAGTGTTTGAAATATGGCGCGGAACCCGAGACAAAGTTATAAATTCTAGAGAAGAATGCTATAATGGTCTCACGGTCCTCGATTTCATTTGAACTTTCCGGGCGACTTTCCGGGCGACTTTCGTTATAAACATGTAATTATTAATTTATTTGATAATTCTATTTTGTTATATGTTATTATTATCTTCA
>NW_027337114.1:0-1719 GCF_000331145.2 Cicer arietinum | reverse complement strand
TTAACCAATCTTGTGCATCCAATAGGTGTGTTTATGCCATTGGATGAACATTTAGGTCATTTTTGTCCTCCCTTGGCTTATTCATGTCCAATTAGGGTTTTTAACCAATCTTGTGCGTCCAATAAATTCATTTGTGGAATTGGATGAACATTTAGGTCATTTTCGTCCTCCCTAGGTTTATCCTACTCCAATTAGGGTTTTTAACCAATCTTGTGCATCAAATAGGTGTGTTTGTGTCATTGGATGAACATTTAGGTCATTTTCGTCCTCCCTATGCTTATTCTTGTCCAATTAGGGTTTTTAACAAATCTTGTGCATCCAATAGGTGTGTTTGTGTCATTGGATGAACATTTAGGTCATTTTCATCCTCCCTAGAGTTATTCTTGTCCAACTAGGGAGTTTAACAATTCTTGTGCATCCAATAGGTGTGTTTGTGTCACTCGATGAACATTTAGGTCATTTTAGTTCTCCCTTGGCTTATTCCCGTCCAATTAGGGTTTTTAACCAATCTTATGCATCCAATAGGTGTGTTTGTGTCATTTGATGAACATTTAGGTCATTTTCGTCCTCCCTATGCTTCTTCTTGTCTAATTAGGGTTTTTAACCAATCTTGTCTATCCAATAGGTGTATTTGTGTCATTGGATGGACATTGAGGTCATTTTCGTCCTTCCTTGGCTTATTCTTGTCCAATTAGGGTTTTTAACCAATCTTGTGCATCCAATAAGTACATTTGTGTCATTGGATGAACATTAAGGTCATTTTCGTCCTCCCTAGGTTTATCCTAGTCCAACAAGGGTTTTTAACCAATCACGTGCATCCAATAGGTGTGTTTGTGTCATCGGATGAACATTTAGGTCATTTTCGTCCAGCCTAGGCTTATTCTTGTCCAATTAGGGTCTTTAACAAATCTTGTGCATCTAATTGGTGTGTTTGTGTCATTGGATGAACATTTAGGTCATTTTCGTCCTCCCTAGGTTTATTCTAGTCGAATTAGGGTTTTTAACCAATCTTGTGCATCCAATAGGTGTGTTTGTGTCATCGGATGAACATTTAGGTCATTTTCGTCCAGCCTAGGCTTATTCTTGTCCAATTAGGGTCTTTAACAAATCTTGTGCATCTAATTGGTGTGTTTGTGTCATTGGATGAACATTTAGGTCATTTTCATTCTCCCTAGAGTTATTGTTCTCCAACTAAGGTGTTTAACCAATCGTGTGCATCCAATAGGTGTGTTTGTGTCATTGGATCAACATTTAGGTCATTTTCGTCCTCCCTAGGTTTATTCTAGTCGAATTAGGGTTTTTAACCAATCTTGTGCATCCAATAGGTGTGTTTATGTTATTCGATGAACATTTAGGTCATTTTCGTCCTCCCTAGGCTTCTTCTTGTCCAATTAGGGCTTTTAACCAATCTTGTTCATCCAATATGTGTGTTTGTGTCATTGGATGAACATTTAGGTCATTTTCGTCCTCTCTTGGCTTATTCTTGTCCAATTAGGGTTTTTAACCAGTCTTGTGCATCCAGTAGGTATGTTTCTGTCATTGGATGAACATTTAGGTCATTTTCATCCTCCCTAGATTTTATTCTAGTCCAATTAGGGTTTTTATCCAATCATGTGCATCCAATAGGTGCTTTTGTGTCATTTGATGAACATTAGGGATTTTATTCTTGTCCAACTAGAGTTTTTAACCAATCTTGTGCATCCAATAGGTGTGTTTGTG
>NW_027337113.1:0-308 GCF_000331145.2 Cicer arietinum | reverse complement strand
ATTTTCGTCCTCCGTAGGTATATTCTAGTCCAATTAGGGTTTTTAACCAATCTTGTGCATCCAATAGGCGTGTTTGTGTCATTGGATAAACATTTAGGTGATTTTCGTCCTCCGTAGGTATATTCTAGTCCAATTAGGGTTTTTAACCAATCTTGTGCATCCAATAGGTTTGTTTGTGTCATTGGATAAACATTTAGGTCATTTTCGTTTCCCTTGGCTTATTCTTGTCCATTTAGGGTTTTTATCCAATCTTGTGTATCCAATAAATTCATTTTTGTCATTGGATGAACATTTAGGTCATTTTCGTC
>NW_027337112.1:0-3278 GCF_000331145.2 Cicer arietinum | reverse complement strand
TGTGTCATTGGATCAACATTTAGGTCATTTTCATCCTCCCTAGACTTATTCTGGTCCAATTAGAGTTTTTAACCAATCTTGTGCATGCAATAAGTTCATTTGTGTGATTGGATTACATTTAGGTCATTTTCGTCCTCCCTAGGCTTATTCTTGTCCAATTAGGGTTTTTAACCAATCTTCTGCATCCAATAAGTTTATTTGTGTCATTGGATGAACAATTAGGTCATTTTCGTCTTCCCTAGGCTTATTCTAGTCCAATTAGGGTTTTTAACCAATCTTCTGCATCCAATAAGTTTATTTGTGTCATTGGATGAACAATTAGGTCATTTTCGTCTTCCCTAGGCTTATTCTAGTCCAATTAGGGTTTTTAACCAATCTTCTGCATCCAATAAGTTTATTTGTGTCATTGGATGAACAATTAGGTCATTTTCGTCTTCCCTAGGCTTATTCTAGTCCAATTAGGGTTTTTAACCAATCTTCTGCATCCAATAAGTTTATTTGTGTCATTGGATGAACAATTAGGTCATTTTCGTCTTCCCTAGGCTTATTCTAGTCCAATTAGGGTTTTTAACCAATCTTCTGCATCCAATAAGTTTATTTGTGTCATTGGATGAACAATTAGGTCATTTTCGTCTTCCCTAGGCTTATTCTAGTCCAATTAGGGTTTTTAACCAATCTTCTGCATCCAATAAGTTTATTTGTGTCATTGGATGAACATTTAGGTCATTTTCGTCCTCCCTAAGCTTATTCTTGTCCAAATAGGGTTTTTTACCAATCTTGTGCATCCATTAGGTGTGTTTGTGTCATTGGATGAACTTTTAAGTCATTTTCGTCCTCCCTAGACTTATTCTTGTGCAATTAGGGTGTTTAACCAATCTTGTGCATGCAATAAGTTCATTTGTGTCATTGGATGAACATTCAGGTCATTTTCGTCCCCCCTAGACTTATTCTTGTCCAATTAGGGTTTTTAACCAATCTTGTGCATGCAATAGGTTCATTTGTGTCATTGGATTAACATTTAGGTCATTTTCGTCCTCCCTAGGCTTATTCTTGTCCAATTAGGGTTTTTAGCCAATCTTCTGCATCCTATAAGTTCATTTGTGTCATTGGATGAACATATAAGTCATTTTTGTCCTCCCTAGGCTTATTCTTGTCCAATTAGGGTTTTAACCAATCTGGTGCATCTAATAAGTTCAATTGTGTCATTGGATTAACATTTATGTCATTTTCGTCCTCCCTAGATTTATTCTAGTCCAATTAGGGGTTTTAATCAATCTTGTGTATCCAATAGGTGTGTTTGTGTCATTGGATGAACATTTAAGTCATTTTCGTGCTCCCTAGACTTATTCTTGTCCAATTAGGGTTTTTAACGAATCTTGTGCATGCAATAAGTTCATTTGTGTCATTGGATGAACATTTAGGTCATTTTCGTCCTCCCTAGGCTTATTCTTGTCTTATTAGGGTATTTAACCAATCTTGTGCATCCAATAAGTTCATTTGTGTAGTTGGATCAACATTTAGTTCATTTTCGTCCTCCCTAGGCTTATTCTTATCCAATTAAGGTTTTTAACCCATCTTGTGCATGCAATAAGGTCATTTGTTTCATTGGATGAACATTTAGGTCATTTTCGTCCTCCCTAGGCTTATTCTTGTCGAATTAGGGGTTTTAACCAATCTTCTGCATCCAATAAGTTCATTTGTGTCATTGGATGAACATTTAGATCATTTTCGTCCTCTCTAAGCTTATTCTTGTCCAATTAGGGTTTTAACCATTCTTGTGCATCCAATAAGTTTATTTGTGTCATTGGATTATCATTTAGGTCATTTCCGTCCTCCCTAGGATTATTCTAGTTCAATTGGTGTTTTTAACCAATCTTGTGCATCCAATAGGTGTGTTTGTGTCGTTGGATAAACATTTAGGTCATTTTCGTCCTTCCTAGGTTTATTCTTGTCCAATTAGGGTTTTTAACCAATCTTGTACATCCAATAGGTGTGTTTATGTCATTGGACGAACATTTAGGTCATTTTCGTCCTCCATAGACTTAAATTTGTCCAATTAAGGTTTTTAACCAATCTCTTGCATGCAATAAGTTCATTTGTGTAATTGGATGAACATTTAGGTCATTTTCGTCCTCCCTAAGCTTATTCTTGTCCAAATAGGGTTTTTAGCCAATCTTGTGCATCCATTAGGTGTGTTTGTGTCATTGGATAAATATTTAAGTCATTTTCGTCCTCCCTATACTCATTCTTGTCCAATTAGGGTTTTTAACCAATCTTGTGCATGCAATAAGTTCATTTGTGTCATTGGATGAACATTTAGGTCATTTTCGTCCTCCCTGGACTTATTCTTGTCCAATTAGGGTTTTAACCAATCTTGTGCATCGAAAAAGTTCATTTGTGTCATTGGATTAACATTTAGGTAATTTTCGTCCTCCCTAGGATTATTCTAGTTCAATTAGTGTTTTTAACCAATCTTGTGCATGCAATAAGTTCATTTTTGTCATTGGATGAATATTTAGGTCATTTTCGTGCTCCAGAGGCTTATTCTTGTCCTATTAGGGTATTTAATCAATCTTGTGCATCCAATAAGTTCATTTGTGTCGTTGGATAAACATTTAGGTCATTTTCGTCCTCCCTAGGCTTATTCTTGTCCTATTAGGGTATTTAATCAATCTTGTGCATCCAATAAGTTCATTTGTGTCATTGGTTGAACATTTAGGTCATTTTCGTGCTCCCGAGGCTTATTCTTGTCCTATTAGGGTATTTAATCAATCTTGTGCATCCAATAAGTTCATTTGTGTCATTGGTTGAACATTTAGGTCATTTTCGTGCTCCCGAGGCTTATTCTTGTCCTATTAGGGTATTTAATCAATCTTGTGCATCCAATAAGTTCATTTGTGTCATTGGTTGAACATTTAGGTCATTTTCGTGCTCCCGAGGCTTATTCTTGTCCTATTAGGGTATTTAATCAATCTTGTGCATCCAATAAGTTCATTTGTGTCATTGGTTGAACATTTAGGTCATTTTCGTGCTCCCGAGGCTTATTCTTGTCCTATTAGGGTATTTAATCAATCTTGTGCATCCAATAAGTTCATTTGTGTCATTGGTTGAACATTTAGGTCATTTTCGTCCCCCCTAGACTTATTCTTGTCCAATTAGGGTTTTTAACCAATCTTGTGCATGCAATAAGTTCATTTGTCCCATTGGATTAACATTTAGGTCATTTTCGTCCTCCCTAGGTTTATTCAAGTCCAATTAGGGTGTTTAACCAATCTTGT
>NW_027337111.1:1317-1601 GCF_000331145.2 Cicer arietinum | reverse complement strand
CTAGTGTTTGAAATCTGTCGCGGAACCGGAAACATAGTCATCGGGACTTTTCAGGCAATTTTCTTACCACCCGACAAAAATGGACCGTAATCGGGTGGTACAAAAATCACCGATTTCATCTAGACTTTTCAGGAAATTTTCATACCACCAGACAAAAATGGAAAGAAATTCTTATCTTTAGACCAAATGATGGCTAATGTTCAAAATATGACCCGAAATACAATTATAAATTTAGGAGAAGAATGCTTTTTAATTATTACATTATTTGACAACTCTATTTTATT
>NW_027337111.1:0-648 GCF_000331145.2 Cicer arietinum | reverse complement strand
TAATAAAATAGAGTTGTCAAATAAAGTAATAATTGCATAGTTATTTTACAACTCAATTTTGTTATATGTTATTATTATTTTCGTTATTTAGTACAACTACAAAACGAAGATAATAATAACTTATAATAAAATAGAGTTGTCATATAAATATGGAAATATTAATTTATTTGACAACTCTATTTTATTATATGATACTATTATCTTCGCAATGTAGTTTTACTTTATAACGAATAAAATAGAGTTGTCTAATCAAGTAGTAATTACATATTTATTAGACAACTCTATTTTGTTATATATTGTTATTATCTTTGTTTTATAGTTTTAGTAATAACGAAGATAATAATAATATATAATAAAATAGTGTTGTCAAATAAATATTTAAGTATTACATTATTAGACAACTCTATTTCATTTAATGTGATTATTATCTTCGTTTTTCTGGTTTTATTTCATAACATAGATAATAATAACATATAATAAAAGAGAGTTGTCAAATAAAATAATAATTACTTATTTATTTTACAACTCAATTTTTTCTATACGTTATTATTATCTTCGTTATGACATATAATAAAATAGAGTTTGATGACATATAATAAAATAGAGTTGTCAAATAAAGCAATAATTACTTATTTATGAAGTACATAA
>NW_027337110.1:0-1207 GCF_000331145.2 Cicer arietinum | reverse complement strand
GGATGCACACGATTGGTTAAAAACGCTTATTGGAAAAGAATAAGCATAGGGAGGACGAAAATGGCCTAATTGTTCATCCAATTACACAATTAATGAACTTATTGGATGCACAAGATTGGTTAAAGACCCTTATTGGAAAAGAATAAGCATAGGGAGGACGAAAATGACCTAATTGTTCATCCAATTACACAAATAATGAACTTATTGGATGCACAAGATTGGTTAAAAACCCTAATTGGACAAGAATAAGCCTAGCGAGGACGAAAATGACCTAAATGTTCATCCAATTGCACAAATGAACTTATTGGATGCACAAGATTGGTTAAAAACCCTAATTGGACAAGAATAAGCCTAGCGAGGACGAAAATGACCTAAATGTTCATCCAATTGCACAAATGAACTTATTGGATGCACAAGATTGGTTAAAAACCCTAATTGGACAAGAATAAGCCTAGCGAGGACGAAAATGACCTAAATGTTCATCCAATTGCACAAATGAACTTATTGGATGCACAAGATTGGTTAAAAACCCTAATTGGACAAGAATAAGCCTAGCGAGGACGAAAATGACCTAAATGTTCATCCAATTGCACAAATGAACTTATTGGATGCACAAGATTGGTTAAAAACCCTAATTGGACAAGAATAAGCCTAGGGACGACGAAAATATCTGAAATGTTAATCCAATTACACAAATGAACTTATTGGATGCCCAAGATTAGTTATAAATCCTAATTGGACAAGAATAAGCCTAGGGAGGACGAAAATGACCTAATTGTTCATCCAATTACACAAATAATGAACTTATTGGATGCACAAGATTGGTTAAAAACCCTAATTGGACAAGAATAAGCCTAGGGAGGACGAAAATGACCTAATTGTTCATCCAATTACACAAATAATGAACTTATTGGATGCACAAGATTGGTTAAAAACCCTAATTGGACAAGAATAAGCCTAGGGAGGACGAAAATGACCTAATTGTTCATCCAATTACACAAATAATGAACTTATTGGATGCACAAGATTGGTTAAAAACCCTAATTGGACAAGAATAACCCTAGGGAGACGAAAATGACCTAAATGTTCATCCAATTATACAAATGAAATTATTGGATGCACAAGAATTGTTAAAAACCCTAAATGCACAAGAATAAGCCTAGGGAGAATGAAAATGACCTAAATGTTCGTCCAATTACACAAATGA
>NW_027337109.1:962-1416 GCF_000331145.2 Cicer arietinum | reverse complement strand
TTAACCAATCTTGTGCATCCAATAAGTTCATTTGTGTAATTGAATGAACATTGTCATTTTTGTCCTCCCTAGGCTTATTCTTATCAAATTAGTGTTTTTCACCAATCTTGTGCATTCAATAAGTTATTTTGTGTAATTGGATGAACATTTCGGTCGTTTTCGTTCACCCTAGGCTTATTCTTGTGCATTTAGGATTTTTAACCAATCTTGTGCATCCAATAAGTTCATTTGTGTAATTGGATGAACATTTAGGTCATTTTCGTCCACCCTAGGCTTATTCTTGTGCAATTAGGGTTTTTAACCGATCTTGTGCATCCAATAAGTTCATTTGTGTAATTGGTTGAACATTTAGGTCATTTTCGTCCTCCCTAGGTTTATTCTTGTCCAATTAGGGTTTTTAACCAATCTTGTGCATCCAATAGGTGTGTTTGTGTCATTGGATAAATATTTAGGT
>NW_027337109.1:411-781 GCF_000331145.2 Cicer arietinum | reverse complement strand
TTTTCAACCAATCTTGTGCATCCAATAGGTGTGATTGTGTCATTGCATGAACATTTACCTCATTTTCGTCCTCCCTAGGCTTATTCTTGTCCAATTAAGGTTCTTAACCAATCTTGTGCATCCCATATGTTCATTTGTGTCATTGGATGAACATTTAGGTCATTTTCGTCCTCCCTAGGCTTATTCTTGTCCAATTAGACTTTTTAACCAATCTTGTGCATCTTGTAAGTTCATTTGTGTAATTGGATGAACATTTAGGACATTTTTCGTCCTCCCTAGACTTATTTTTGGGTAATTGGGGTTTTTAACCAATCTTGTGCATCCAATAAGTTCATTTGTGTAATTGGATGAACATTTAGGTAATTTTCGT
>NW_027337109.1:0-321 GCF_000331145.2 Cicer arietinum | reverse complement strand
GCTTATTCTTGTCCAATTAGTGTTTTTAACCAATCTTGTGCATCCAATAAGTTCACTTGTGTCATTGGGTGAACATTTAGGTCATTTTCGTCCTCCCTAGGCTTATTCTTGTCCAATTAGGGTTTTTAACCAATCTTGTGCATCCAATAAGTTCTTTTCTGTAATTGAATGAACATTTAGGTCACTTTCGTCCACCCTAGGCTTTTTCATGTGCAACGAGGACTTTTAACCAATCTTGTGCTTCCAATAAGTTCATTCGTGTAATTGGATGAACGTTTAGGTCATTTTCGTCCTACCTAGGCTTATTCTTGTCCAATTAGG
>NW_027337108.1:2370-3259 GCF_000331145.2 Cicer arietinum | reverse complement strand
TGCACAAGATTGGTTAAAAACCCTAATTGGACAAGAATAAGCCAAGGAATGACGAAAATGACCCAAATGTTTCTCCAATGACACAAACACACCTATTGGATGCACAAGATAGGTTAAAAACCGTAGTTGGATAAGAATAAGTCTAGGGAGGACGAAAATGACCTAAATGTTCATCCAATGACACAAACACACCTATTGGATGCACAAGATTGGTTAAAAACCCAAGTTGGACAAGAATAAACGTAGGAAGGACGAAAATGACATAAATGTTCATCCAATGACACAAACAAACCTATTGGATGCACAAGATTGGTTAAAAACCCGTATTGTAATAGAATAAACCAAGGGAGGAGAAAAATGACCAAAATGTTCATCCAATGACACAAATGAACTTATTGGATGCACAAGATTGGTTAAAAACCCTAGTTGGACAAGAAAAAGTCTTGGTTGGACGAAAATGACCTAAATTTCATCCAATGACACAAACACACCTATTGGACACACAAGATTGGTTAAAACCCCAAATTGGACAAGAATAACCCAAGGAAGGACAAAAATGACCTAAATGTTCATCCAATGACACAAACACACCTATTGTATGCACAAGATTGGTTAAAATCCTAGTTGGATAAGAATAAATCTAGGGAGGACGAAAATGACCTAAATGTTCATCCAATGACACAAATGAACTTATTGGATGCACAAGATTGGTTAAAAACCCTAACTGGACAAGAATAAACCTAGGGAGGACGAAAATGACCTAAATGTTCCTCCAATGACACAAATTAACTTATTGGATGCACCAGATTGGGTAAAAACCCTAATTGGAGAACAATAAGCCAAGCGAGGACAAAATGACCGAAATGTTCATCCAATGACACAAACACAT
>NW_027337108.1:0-1896 GCF_000331145.2 Cicer arietinum | reverse complement strand
ACAAACACACCTATTGTATGCACAAGATTGGTTAAAAACCCTAGTTGGATAAGAATAAGTCTAGGGAGGACGAAAATGACCTAAATGTTCATCCAATGACACAAACACACTTATTGGATGCACAAGATTGGTTATAACCCCAAGTTGGACAAGAATAAACCTAGGGAGGACGAAAATGACCTAAATGATCATCCACTGATACAAACACAACTATTGGATGCACAAGATTGGTTAAAAACACTAATTGGACTATAATAAACCAAGGGAGGACGAAAATGACCTAAATGTTCATCCAATGACACTAATGAACTTATTGGATGCACAAGATTGTTTAAAAACCCTAGTTGGACAAGAATAAGTCTAGGTAGGACGAAAATGACCTAAATGTTCATCCAATGACACAAACGCACCTATTGGATGCACAAGATTGGTAAAAAATTCTAACTGGACGAGAATAAACCTAGGGAGGACGAAAATGACCTAAATGTTCATCCGATGAAACAAATGAATTTATTGGATGCACAAGATTGGTTAAAAACCTAAATTAGACAAGAATAAGCCAACGGAGGACGAAAATGACATAAATGTTCATCCAATGACACAAACACACCTATTTGATGCACAAGATTAGTTAAAAACCCAAATTGGACAAGAATAAATATAGGGAGGACGAAAATTGGACAAGAACACCTACTGGATGCACCAGATTGGTTAAAAACACTAATTGGACTATAATAAACCAAGGGAGGACGAAAATGACCTAAATGTTCATCCAATGACATAAACACACCTATTGGATGCACAAGATTGGTTAAAAACCCTAATTGGACAAGAATAAGCCATTAAATGACGAATATGACCTAAATAATTGTCCAATTACACTAACACACCTATTGGATGCACAAGATTGGTTAAAAACCGTAGTTGGATAAGAATAATTCTAGGGAGGACGAAAATGACCTAAATGTTAATCCAATGACACAAACACACATATTGGATGCACAAGATTGGTTAAAAACCCTTATTGGACTATAATAAACCTAGGGAGGACGAAAATGACCTAAATGTTCATCCAATTACACAAATACACCTATTAGATGCACAATATTGGTTAAAAACCCTAGTTGGACAAGAATAAGTCTAGAAGGGACGTAAATGACCTAAATGATCATCCACTGATACAAACACAACTATTGGATGCACAAGATTGGTTAAAAACCGTAATTGGACTAGAATAAACCTAGGGAGGACGAAAATAACCTAAATGTTAATCCAATGACCTAAATAAACTTATTGGATGCACAAGATTGGTTAAATTTCCTAGTTGGACAAGAATAAGTCTAGGTAGGTTGAAAATTACCTAAATGTTTATCCAATGACACAAACACACCTATTGGATGCACAAGATTAATAAAAAAAACCCAAGTTGGACAAGAATAAACCTAGGAGGACGAAAATGACCTAAATGTTCATCCAATGACACAAACACACCTATTGGATGCACAAGATTGGTTAAAAACCCTAATTAGACAAGAATAAGCCAATGAATGACGAAAATGACCTAAATGTTTGTCCAATGACACAAACACACCTATTGGATGCACAAGATTGGTCAAAAACCGTAGTTGGATAAGAATAAGTCTCGGGAGGACGAAATTACCTAAATGTTCATCCAATAACACAAACACACCTATTGGATGCACAAGATTGGTTAAAAACCCAAGTTGGACAAGAATAAAGCTAGGGAGGACGAAAATGACCTAAATGTTCATCCAATGACACAAACACACTTATTGGATGGACAAGATTGGTTAAAAACACTAATTGGACCATAATAAACCTAGGCAGGACGAAAATGACCTAAATGTTCATCCAATGATACTAAAGAACTTATTG
>NW_027337107.1:0-1202 GCF_000331145.2 Cicer arietinum | reverse complement strand
GTTCCCAACTCCTTCCTTCTTCCCGGATTCAAAAACGGAGTTATGGATTTCAAAACCGTCAAAACACAAACCTCCCCATTTCACCTAGATCTAAGCTTCGCTTTGCGAAGAGATAAAAGGAAAAGTTGCTCACTACCACGCTACGGTGCTAGGGAACCAACTTTGGAGGCGACGTTGCGAGCGGAGATTTTACCGGATTTACTCGTGGTACCGTAATCGAAAGTTAAAGCTAACGTGAAGGTAAGGGCTCCTTCCAAACTTTTAGTTTGCATTTAGGAAGGTTTTTGGTTAGGGTTAGAGTGTTGATTTGGGGGAAAATGAATCTAAGGCTTTATGGGTAAAATCTTAGAGTTAGGTTTTGGTTATATTGATGAATGTTTCCTAGAAAATGAATTTAAACTCATTTATGTATGATTTTGAGTAAATGAAACTTGTTGTGTTTGAGTGGTGGATTGTGTTGATTTGTGTTCGTCGTATTTGACATGTTCTTAATTAATACCGATGAAATTTGTTGTGTGTATGGTTGGACTCTGTGGAGAAATGAATTGATGTGTTTTGGTGTGAGTTGTGGATTGGATCTGATAATAGGTTTGAGTTTGTTTTGTGTGGAATTTGAAAACCATTAGAGTTAAACGAGTATTAAGAATGAGGAATCTCTTAATGTCTACGTTTACTTAATGTTGGCGTGAAAACCATTAGAGTTAAACGAGTATTAAGAATGAGGAATCTCTTAATGTCTACGTTTACTTAATGTTGGCGTGAAAACCATTAGAGTTAAACGAGTATTAAGAATGAGGAATCTCTTAATGTCTACGTTTACTTAATGTTGGCGTGAAAACCATTAGAGTTAAACGAGTATTAAGAATGAGGAATCTCTTAATGTCTACGTTTACTTAATGTTGGCGTGAAAACCATTAGAGTTAAACGAGTATTAAGAATGAGGAATCTCTTAATGTCTACGTTTACTTAATGTTGGCGTGAAAACCATTAGAGTTAAACGAGTATTAAAAATGGGGAATCTTTTAATATCTCGGTTTACTTAATGTGTGTTTGAGAAAATCGTTTAAGTTAAATGAGTATTAAAAATGGGGAATCTTTTAATGTCTGCATTTGCTTAACGATTGTGGTGGATGGAGTCCGTGTATGCTCATGCATTTCATTTTGGTAAATCATGCTGACCCGTGATAGGTGGCACCTCGGTA
>NW_027337106.1:0-1220 GCF_000331145.2 Cicer arietinum | reverse complement strand
TGTGATAAATTCTTTCGCTTCTAGTACTTTTAACTATTTAAATTCTCTTAGTCTATACACCAAAGAAGATAATGAAAATGACACTTAGTTAGAACTAATTAATTATCACTAAAGTTATTAATGTTTATTTTTATTTTCTAGGAGTAATATTTTTTATATTGAATTGTATTTTTTTATTGGTCATAGATAAAGATTTAAAATTAATTTGTTGTTGAAGAGGGAGTTTTGACAATTAAGTGATTATTATTACTACTATTATTATTATTATTATTATTATTATTATTATTATTATTATTATTATTTTTTGAAATTGTTATATAAAACTCTGCAAGCCATTTTTTTTGGTCTGTGAGACAATTTTTTTATTATTAGTAAATACACTTAAATTTACATAGTTTAACTATGTTGATATGTTTATAAGAGTTTTTGTTAATTTTAATATATATGATGTTGAGCTTTTATTTCATTTTGTTTCTTAAATATATTTATTTTATTGTATATTTTCTTTATAGTTTGATTAATTTTGTAAAATAAAATACTTAATTGACATACAACCTATATTGATATAAAATTATTTGCTATCAAAACCTATACCCACATAACAAACTATTGGTATAGTAATCGTAAAATTTTGTTAAACTCTATATCAATGGTAAAAAGTTCGTAGTAAAATCTCATAATCATGTACAACCATCAAAAGTTCGTCACTATAATAGTGACAGCAAACAATTTTTAAGGTATAGATTTTTTGGACTATAGCTACAATTTTTAGACTTTTATTTATGATTTTTTACTGTTGCTAAAAGTCAAATTTTTTGTAATGAAAACTCTTGATGAATTGCCATGTGTACATTTTACATAATAAAATATAGTTCATTTAATTTTAGTATAGATCTTAATAGAGATAATGGTGATTCAAAATATTGAAATAAGTATTTGATTTATATAATTTTAAGAATTAATTTATATATTTTTAAAAATTCAGCATTTGTGTAGTACAATCATAAAAATTGTTTGTTAATTTGTATATTTTAAAAATAAACTAAAATTGCTCAATAACCATTAATCAATCTCAAAATAATGAGCAATAATGAAGATTAATCAAGATATTGATTAATTCTATTATTGATTTTGAAATCGCCCGTTAAATATATGTGGAATATTTTTCTTAAAATTATATTTAAGGTGGAATGGATTACTATTAGTCGAACAAAAGATAT
>NW_027337105.1:4673-6221 GCF_000331145.2 Cicer arietinum | reverse complement strand
CTATGTTATATGATTTCAAACCCAATGCTTATGTTATGTAACATAGGGGGAGAAATTGTTTTTTCTACCTTTTTGACTTAACTGACAAAGGGGGAGAAAAATTATAACTTGTTAGTTGCATTGTCTTTACAATCTGATGTTCTGATGTTTTTGCTCTGATACTTAATAATAATTAATAATGTAGTTTATAATACTCTTATGTTTGTTGTTTTGAAAAGCTCAAGTTACAATTATATGAATTGTAGATTATGCCAAAAAGGGGGAGATTGTCGGACTTTAATCCTTTGATTCCTAATTTTGACATAATTAACAATTCAACAATGTTCATACACTACATGATAAATCTAATATTTGAATTGAGCAAGATTTCAGGAACAACAATCAAATCCTACACACTTGGAATATATTGCTTGGAACACAAGAAATCAACAAAAGTTGATTTTTGACTGAAGCAAATCGATTGGGAAATCGATTTCATAACAAGGGTGTAAGGAAACACAACTGTTTGTGTTGGTATAATCGATTGGGCAATCGACTGACTAAATTAGAAATGAAAATTGCACAAGTCAGTAGCACCCCAGTTTTGAGGGTAATCGATTGACAAATCGATTATACATCTCACAAAGTAAACCTGATTGAAATACATCGATTGGGAAATCGATTGGACAAGTCACAGTGACATCTCAGTTATAAGGATAATCGATTGGCAAATTGATTGCTTAAATATCTTTGCAAAATAACTTTCCCTGTGACAAACACAATCGATTGGACAATCTATTGGGTGAAGTTTCAATCAAGTTAAGTTTGGTTGCAATCGATTGGGAAATCGATTGAACTAAACCCCAGGTAAGAACGTTTTCAGACAAATACATACAAATCGATTGGCACATCGATTAACATCAAAATAGCTGAGTCACTGACTTACACACAATCGATTGGCAAATCGATTGACAGACCTTTTGAAAACCCAGTGAACTCTGAGCTTGTGACCAAATCGATTCTGAGTATTTGTTAATCGATTATGAAGACTTAATAAATCGATTACGAAATCGATTGATATGTGTTTTAGTTTGAACATAACATCTGCAATCGATTACGAAATCGATGCATATCAGTCTTAACATAATTACTGAAAAATGTTGTTTAAAGAATCGATTGGTAAATCGATTGGCTTATATAGTTTCAAGATTCAAGAAAAACAAGACACACGATAATCGATTGGCAAATCGATTAGGCTGGTTTTATCACTTTACGAAATCGATTGGTAAATCGATTGATTAATATGTTTTTCAGAAACTATATAAACTGTCTTCAATCATTCCTTCAATATCAATCTAATAAACACTTTGAATATTCTTGATATATACAAAAGAACTCTCAATAACACTTGGTTAATGCACTGAGATTGCTTTTTCAGATCATAACCAAATAGATTATCAACAATCAATAAGAGAGCTGGAAAAGTGATCTTGAAAGACAAGGGTTCTCATAAACAATCTTTGAATATCCAGAATTGTGAGAAGCCACATTGACCAAGATTGAAGACTA
>NW_027337105.1:0-3719 GCF_000331145.2 Cicer arietinum | reverse complement strand
TTATTCTTGTCCAACTTGGGTTTTTAACCAATCTTGTGAATCCAATAGGTGTGTTTGTGTCGTTGGTTGAAAATTTAGGTCATTTTCGTCCTTCCTACACTTATTCTTGTCCAACTTGGGTTTTTAACCAATCTTGTGCATCCAATAGGTGTGTTTGTGTTATTGGTAAAACATTTAGGTCGTTTTCGTCCTTCTTACACTTATTCTTGTCCAACTAGGGTTTTTAACCAATCTTGTGCATGCATGAGGTGTGTTTGTGTCATTGGATGAACACTTAGGTCATTTTCGTCCTCCCTAGGTTTGTTCGAGTCCAATTAGGGTATTTAACAATTCTTCTGCATCCAATAGGTGTGTTTGTGCCATTGGATGAACAATTAGGTCATTTTCGTCCTACCTTGACTTATTGTTGTCCAACTAGGATTGTTAACCAATCTTGTGCATCCAATACATTCATTTGTGTCATTGGATGAACATTTAGGTCATTTTCGTCCTCCCTAGGTCTATTCTTGTCCAACATGGGCTTTTAACCAATCTTGTGCATCCAATAGGTGTGTTTGTGTCATTGGATGAACATTTAGGTCATTTTCGTCCTCCATAGGTTTATTCTTGTCCAACTTGGGCTTTTAACTAATCTTGTGCATCCAATAGGTGTGTTTGTTTCATTGGATGAACATTGAGGTCATTTTCATCCTCCCAATGTTTATTCTATTCCAAGTAAGGTTTTTAACCAATCTTGTGCATCCAATAGGTGTGTTTGTGTCATTGGATGAACATTTAGGTCATTTTCGTCCTTCCTCGACTTATTCTTTTCAACCTAGGGTTTTTAAACAATCATGTGCATCCAATTGGTGTGTTTGTGTCATTGGTTGAACTTTTAGGTCATTTTCTATCTTCCTAGACTTATTCTTGTCCAACTAGGGTTTTTAACCAATCTTGTGCATCCAATAGGTGTGTTTGTGTCATTGGACGAACATTTAGGTCATTTTCGTCCTTCCTATGTTTATTCTAGTCCAATTAGGGTTTTTAACCAATCTTGTGCATCCAATAGGTGTGTTTGTGTCATTGGATGAACATTTAGGTCATTTTCGTCCTTCCTCGACTTATTCTTTTCAACCTAGGGTTTTTAAACAATCATGTGCATCCAATTGGTGTGTTTGTGTCATTGGTTGAACTTTTAGGTCATTTTCTATCTTCCTAGACTTATTCTTGTCCAACTAGGGTTTTTAACCAATCTTGTGCATGCATGAGGTGTGTTTGTGTCATTGGACGAACATTTAGGTCATTTTCGTCCTCCTTAGGCTTATTCTTGTCCATTTAGGGGGTTTTAACCAATCTTGTGCATGCATGAGGTGTGTTTGTGTCATTGGACGAACATTTAGGTCATTTTCGTCCTACCTAGGTTTGTTCGAGTCCAATTAGGGTTTTTAACCGATCTTGTGCTTCCAATTGGTGTGTTTGTGTCAATGGATTAACGGTTAGGTCATTTTCGTCCTCCTTAGGCTTATTCTTGTCCATTTAGGGGGTTTTAACCAATCTTGTGCATGCATGAGGTGTGTTTGTGTCATTGGACGAACATTTAGGTCATTTTCGTCCTACCTAGGTTTGTTCGAGTCCAATTAGGGTTTTTAACCGATCTTGTGCTTCCAATTGGTGTGTTTGTGTCAATGGATTAACGGTTAGGTCATTTTCGTCCTCCTTAGGCTTATTCTTGTCCATTTAGGGGGTTTTAACCAATCTTGTGCATGCATGAGGTGTGTTTGTGTCATTGGACGAACATTTAGGTCATTTTCGTCCTACCTAGGTTTGTTCGAGTCCAATTAGGGTTTTTAACCGATCTTGTGCTTCCAATTGGTGTGTTTGTGTCAATGGATTAACGGTTAGGTCATTTTCGTCCTCCTTAGGCTTATTCTTGTCCATTTAGGGGGTTTTAACCAATCTTGTGCATGCATGAGGTGTGTTTGTGTCATTGGACGAACATTTAGGTCATTTTCGTCCTACCTAGGTTTGTTCGAGTCCAATTAGGGTTTTTAACCGATCTTGTGCTTCCAATTGGTGTGTTTGTGTCAATGGATTAACGGTTAGGTCATTTTCGTCCTCCTTAGGCTTATTCTTGTCCATTTAGGGGGTTTTAACCAATCTTGTGCATGCATGAGGTGTGTTTGTGTCATTGGACGAACATTTAGGTCATTTTCGTCCTACCTAGGTTTGTTCGAGTCCAATTAGGGTTTTTAACCGATCTTGTGCTTCCAATTGGTGTGTTTGTGTCAATGGATTAACGGTTAGGTCATTTTCGTCCTCCTTAGGCTTATTCTTGTCCATTTAGGGGGTTTTAACCAATCTTGTGCATGCATGAGGTGTGTTTGTGTCATTGGACGAACATTTAGGTCATTTTCGTCCTACCTAGGTTTGTTCGAGTCCAATTAGGGTTTTTAACCGATCTTGTGCTTCCAATTGGTGTGTTTGTGTCAATGGATTAACGGTTAGGTCATTTTCGTCCTCCTTAGGCTTATTCTTGTCCATTTAGGGGGTTTTAACCAATCTTGTGCATGCATGAGGTGTGTTTGTGTCATTGGACGAACATTTAGGTCATTTTCGTCCTACCTAGGTTTGTTCGAGTCCAATTAGGGTTTTTAACCGATCTTGTGCTTCCAATTGGTGTGTTTGTGTCAATGGATTAACGGTTAGGTCATTTTCGTCCTCCTTAGGCTTATTCTTGTCCATTTAGGGGGTTTTAACCAATCTTGTGCATGCATGAGGTGTGTTTGTGTCATTGGACGAACATTTAGGTCATTTTCGTCCTTCCTAGGTTTATTCTTGTCCAACTTGGGTTTTTTACCAATCTTGTGCATCCAATAAGTTCATTTATGTCATTGGATGAACATTTAGATCATTTTCGTCCTCCCTAGGTTTATTCTTTTCCAATTAGGGTTTTTTACCAAACTTATGCATCCAATAGGTGTGTTGGTGTCATTGGATGAACATTTAGTCCATTTTCGTGCTTCCTAGACTTATTCTTGTCCAACTAAGGTTTTTAACCAATCTTGTGTATCCAATAGGTGTGTTTGTGTCATTGGATAAACATTTAAGTCATTTTCGTCCTCCCTTTGCTTCTTCTAATCCAATTAGGGTTTTTAACCAATCTTGTGCATCCAGTAGGTGTGTTTGTGTCATTGGATAAACATTTAAGTCATTTTCGTCCTCCCTTTGCTTCTTCTAATCCAATTAGGGTTTTTAACCAATCTTGTGCATCCAATAGGTGTGTCTGTGTCATTGGTTGAACATTTAGGTCATTTTCGTCCTCCCTAGGTTTGTTCTAGTCAATTTAGGTTTTAAACCAATCTTGTGCATCCAATAGGTGTGTTTGTATCATTGGATGAACATTTAGGTCATTTTCGTCCTTCCTAGACTTATTCTTGTACAACTAGGGTTTTTAACCAATCTTGTGAATCCAATAGGTGTGTTTGTGTCATTGAATGAACATTTAGGTCATTTTCATCCTCCGTATGCTTATTCTAATCCAATTAGGGTTTTTAACCAATCCTGTGCATCCAATAGGTGTGTTTGTGTCATTGGATGAACATTTAGGTCATTTTCGTCCTCCCTAGAGTTATTCTAATTCAACTAGAGTTTTTACCCAATCTTGTGTATCCAAAAGTTGTGTTTTTGTCATTGGATGAACATTTAGGTCATTTTCGTCCTCCCTTGGCTTATTCTTGTCC
>NW_027337104.1:1846-3305 GCF_000331145.2 Cicer arietinum | reverse complement strand
AATTAAACACAATTTTTCAAATTTTTAACAACCCCAATTTCTCTCTAAAATACCCGACTTCTCCGTTTGTATAATTTGTTATTTTGCACTGTTCTTTTTCATCATTATTTTGCATCGTTCTTCTTCATCATAAGTCTGATTTGAGTGAAACTGGAAAACTGTATATCTCAACGATTCATTTGGGGCTCGCTACGTACAACAGTAGCCCTTTGAGTGATAAATTGATTAATATGAAAATATGGAAATTATGAGATTAAAATATGGAATAGAATTACTTATAAGGTAGTGATTGATTCGTTAAATGTGAGGTATTTAATTTTATTGTGATATTTGATTTAATTTCGTTAAATGTTGGCATTTGATATTATTGTGATATTTGATTTAATTTCGTTAAATGTGTGACGTTTGATATTATTGTGATATTTGATTTAATTTCTTTAAATGTCCGGTGTTTGATGTTATTGTGATATTGGTTGTTGAATTAATTTTATGCATATATTTGATTAGATGAGTTTAAATGATGTTATAATAAAAATGGATATGTTGTGAGAATTTTATGTAATGATGATAATGTATGATCAATAATGGTGATGTGATATATTTGTTATGAATATATATGTTGCTTTATGATTGATGATAATGATGCTATAAATTTGTGATAAGTTTATGTGATGATGATGATGTGTGATTAATGATAGCGATGTTATAAATTGTGATGAGAATATTGTGATTCCAATTTGTGTTTGAGAAGAAGGTCTTAATGGAGTACCATAGACCAACGAGGGGAGAAAATAAATATTGAGAATTTGTGAAGTGAATATTATTTTGTCATTATATAGGTAGGGTCTGACAAGTCTAGTGATTCCGGGGAAGTACAGCTGAATGAGCTTGATCGTGGCGGTCTACTGTCGAGCCTTAGGGCAAGATTGTTAGACCTTGGAGGTATTTGGGTGGGGAATTCCTAGGTGACTTGGAGGTAGCACTCCAAATGTCGGGAGCTACCACACAACACAGGTTTACCTCGACTGTCACGTATATGTGTCTCGGTTGAGTTGAGGGGATCTATGAGGACAAGGCCAATTTGAATTGTTTGTCCACCGAGATAGTGACATAGTATCAAGCCTCCTAACCAAGTACTTCAAAGTTAGAATGGTACCACATTGTGAAGTAGAGTCTAAGCTCATGCATAACATTGCATTTCCTTGTGATTGTTTTATTGTGATTGGTGTGTTTCAAAAGCGATAATAATTTTCTTAGATGATTTGATGTTATAGTGAAATTTATTGATTTTCCTTGAGTGGTTTTTACTTTATAATGTTATGTTTTTCCTTCAAGAATGTTTGTGTAATGATACAGTTTATTTATGATTAATTGCATGTTCTTCTTATTTATATTATACTATTAACATGATTTCAAAACTCACCTCCTTCGTTGTTTGTGTTTGACTGACTTGGCCATG
>NW_027337104.1:0-1777 GCF_000331145.2 Cicer arietinum | reverse complement strand
TGTAATTTGTATTTTACTTATTTAATTTGAAATGACTTTCGTATGAAATATATAAGTACTAGTAAGTTTTTAGAATTAAATTAAGTAATTAAACTTAAATCAAGCTTATTGAAATTGCACTATGGAGTAAAGAAGTTTAAAGTGTTCCTTTTAATTTTTGAGAAACGTGATATCCTAAATTAAAAATAAAAATATTTTTATTTTCTTGGAAATATATTATTATTTATCTGCTGCAAATTTTATAGAAATATGATATAAATTATCATATATATTATTTTGGGGTTTAGGGTGTCACAATTGTTGTTATAGAGATTTTTTTAATGATATTATGCATATATGAAATTAAAAGGATGTTTTTTTTTGGTTTCACAATTAAGTTTTGGAATGAACTAATAAAATGGGAAAGCTTATTCCTTGATTCTTAGGGCCTTATCAAATTCTTAAATGTCTCGATATCATAGCATATTAGATCGTGTTACCTCCATATCTTTCTAATCTTCATAGTGTCTTTCATGTGTCTCAACTTTGCAAGTACATTCCCGATCATTCACATGCGATTGAGTGGGAGGAAGTCCAAATAAAAGAAAACCTAACTTTTGAGGTCTTACCGCTACGAATTGGGGTCAAGGAATTAAGGAGTAAGACGATTTTGTTGGTTAAGGTTGTCGGTGAGGTTCTACTGGTGACAGTGCTATGTGGGAAATTCAAAGTCAGATGCGTGGTTCCTATTCAAAACTGTTTTCGTCTAGTAAGTATCAAGGACGAAATTTTATCAACAGAGGAAGAAATGTAATACCCCACTTTTATTATTATTATTATTATTATTATTATTATTATTATTATTATTATTATTATTATTATTATTATATTTTAATAATACAGTGATAAATTATTATTTTATGTATGTTACTATGTGAGATAAATTTTCTGTATTGCATTGGTGTGTTTGCTTTATTTATTTATTTAAATTATTAATATTCAATAAATTTATTTTATTTTTGAAAAAGTTAAAACAAAAAAGATTAAGATATCATGCAGTACACCTACGCTAATTTTATAGTGCTAAGATGATGTATATATCCATGACCCAATAACTAAGCTAGCATATATTTAGGTAGTATAAGGAAAATTGGTAACCGTCTGGACACTATTAAAGCCACCATCTAATCTATTACGTGTGCAAAACCTATTACTCTTCTATAATAACCTAATAAGAATTTCCGTCCCCTCAGCATAACTAAATACCTCTTCGCACACACAATCATTCAAACTCGGTTTCAACATAAAGAAAATAAATTCTCATAGAAACCATTTAGTTTTTTATCACTAAGGTCCGTATATCTTGGTATTTATACAAATTTTCGAATGTATTATTTTAAAATTAAGTTTTGATTTTATGGAATTAACACAAACTCTAAAGGTTGTTGTATATGACTCTGATCGCTCATATTACCCTTCATTATATGATTTTAATTCCTTATTTTTTTTTTTGTATTCTTTTCTTCGCCGCAAACCCACAATCTTTTAGGTGTAAAACGTTAGTAAATTAAATTATTATTCTACTATATTTATCATTATCCAAATTTAAAAGGATTGAATCTAAATGAAACTAATTGCATATCATTTCTTCCTCGATCAAGAGCTGCATATGTGTAGTGCATAGTAATCTCATCGATCTATTATCTATTATAATATATTAAATTAGACCTGCAGTTCTTCACATTGACACTTCAATTCTTTGTATACCAAATAATTTTATTTGTGTCGCATCACACAT
>NW_027337103.1:0-7555 GCF_000331145.2 Cicer arietinum | reverse complement strand
CTCCGAGCCAAAATCCAAAATACACAAAAATACATAAATTATACTTTAAAATTATGGGTCTTACAGAGAGGAGAGGACTATCCATTAGATGGAGTCACCCCTAAGAGAGGAGAGGACTATCCATTATACTTTAAAATTATGGGTTTTATATTTTTACTTGTTTGATTTCCTATGATTTTTGTGTTGTTGCTAATTGTGATTTCACTTTTCTATAAATTGAATTTTAAATATTTTTACCTGAATGACTAAATTACAAGTTTAATCATGTTATCGTATGTATACTTTACTTGAGAGTTATCTATATTTTTGGTAGTATTGTTTAATATAATTGGCATAAGATTGTAAAATAATTTTACGTGTCTTTTTGTGTGTTTCTCTTCTAGTTGACGGTGGTTGTTGTCTCTTCACTAAGTCTTTGTGACTTATCCTTTCATGTTGTTTATTTTTTTCAGATTCACAGGCAGCTGAGTAGCAAGCTGTTAGTAGACTCAAGTCTCGATCGTATTTTTGTGGTAGGCGTCTTTGATCGATGACTATTTTTTTGTAAAGTTTGTTATGTCGTGATGTAATTTGCAGCTATTTTGAGTATAAAAATTCTTTTTGGGAGATGTATTGAATACTAGATTATGGTCTTCGGATTATGATTGAATTGAAAGTGTAAACAAATGTTTTATAAATTTGGAAATATTGAAGTTATAGAGGATACTCTGTCGAAGTTTTGAGAAAAATTATATATTTTTCGAAATGATTATTTAGAACTATTTATTGCTAAATTGTTAAGTTAGTTGATAGGTTTGTCAGACTAGGAGTATAGCTTATGCGCCGGTAATGACGTATAGTTTTTGGGTCGTGATAAATTAATTAATTCATCAATATATTTTCGGAAAATAAATTACTAAGTTACCTTTTGTGGGCTCCCTCCCATAAAGCGCTTCTTTTATATTAATTGTTTGACGCACCAACACTAAAATTAAGGTGGATAATGAGACATGAAAAACATTTCAGCCTTAAACTTCCTTCTTTTTGATAGAAATCTTATGTAATTTGCGTATGGAAGAAAATGTTCCTATGCCCCAACAATTAGGCATATAGGATATATCTCCCATAGTTGAGAAGAATAAAAATCCTCATATAAATGATTATTCTCTTTAGTCGCCAAATATTGAATCTCAAATGTCGCATAAAGATCTAAGTGTCCTACCCTTGACTTTTCTTTTGTGCCGCTATTTTTGTTTTTCAAATTTTCTGCATCTAACACAAATGCATTGTGTTTAGTTTCATCTCAACAAGCTTGTTTTCAAAATTGACTACTTTCCCCTCTAGATTCTCACAATGAATTTCAAATTTATCAAACGAAGTTTGATTGATCCTCAACAATTCATTTAAAATGTTTTTGAGTTGAGAGTTGTAATCAATTTTGTGAACTTCATGCTCTTCTTGTTCAATATTTCAAATGAAATTAGACTCCTCGCATTGGTCACTTTGGTGATCCTCCCCATAAAAATAACAAGATGAATAAAATTCACAATTACCATTTTTTGTCCTAGTTCACAAAAAATGGCATCACTGAGGCAATTGTTGTATCACATTTGTTCTAAAATAAATCTTTCTATTCAATGACTTTATCTTAAGGGATATTGTCCTTAATTGATACAAAAGTTTACTTTCAATACCAACCATTGTTACATAACTCAGAGAAACTTGTTAGTAGAGAAGTATAATTCATAAAATATAAAGAATGCAATAATACAACTTGACAATTCCTAGCAGCAGTTCCAAAAACTTGACAATTCCTAGCAGCGGTCCCTTGACAATTCCTTGTATATTGATAATACAACTTGACAATTCATAATACAACTTGACAATTCCTTGTAAATAAATTAATCAACAATCCCTAGCAGGGGTTTCAAAAACTTGACAATTCTTTGCCAAATGTACTTCATAAAAGCGTCTCTATATGGATTGGTATTAATTTAGTAACACAACAACGTCGTAAACACTTAGATAACAAAAGGTTTATAAGTTTGTTGATAATTACGAACAAACGTGAAAATAATTTGAGAAAATTCAATATGAGAAAAATGACTAGGGAATTTGAATCACCTTCTTTTTACCATGCAGTTATTGATTCACTATTTTAACAATTTAACTTATTTGATAATGTAAAATTAACAAATTAGACTAAAATCAATTCTTTGGCTCAAAATAATTTCTTTATAACAACGAACCTTAATTCCTTAGGTGATCAAACTTGTTACTCAAAACACGTACGATCGTTAATTTCTTAGACACATATTAATATTTTTTTAGTCCTATAACAATATTGAAACATGAAAATATATTTTGGTGCTGGTTATTATAGTCTATTTCTCAATAACGAAATAATTTCTAGGTTCAATCTTTTGGTGATCAAGCAGAAAAAAATATTAAGAACAAGAATATATAAATAATCAAACATGTTAATTGCATAAATAGGCATAAGAAAACAAAATTATATAGATTCAAGATGGTTCATTTATTTCCTAATCAATGAGTAAATTATCTACTCATAACATTTCATAAACAATACAGAGAAAAAAGAAAATTACACATAGAGATTGCACAAAGACTATATGGTGTAGTTGTATCCTCCTTTGCATCCAAAAAATTAAAACCGTAATAAAATAATGCTTTTTGGCTTAAATAGAATCTGGAAACGTATGCTTGCACATTGCACCATACAATATCGTAATGTGCTACCTCTTTTTAAACTCGCTACGCAAGAAGCTTGTGCAATGCATTGTGAGACAACTGTGTTATGCTTAGAGGTAGGGAGTTGTGCTCGCTGATCTGTTGTCACACACGAGTCAAATACAAGTAATAAAACTGATTAAGAAATAACTCGAGTCGTTTCGCAAGGACTTCTGATATGATAATATTAGCCAAATTGAGAGTCAGAATTAGAAAGGGGGTTTATAAATTTTTTTTCGAACAAATTAAGAAAACGATTAATGCATTGATTCGAGTTTCAGACCTATCACATATTCTATCAACGAGTTTAATTTATAAACCATGACTCTATTCCTATTTGACTATATAATTGATCAAACAAGTGTAATCAACCTTATGTGAATTCAATTTCTTTGACTAGATTAAGCATCACAATCATCAATGTACTACCGTTAACGATCAAGCGACACAAAACTATAATTCAATTAATATAGAAACCGAATTATGTCAAACTAATTTAATCAATCCTATTGAAATTTGAATTAAGCAATTATAACAAAAATATAATCGATTAAAGAGAAATAGAATCATAAAGTGAAATTAAAATTATAACCTGAATCTCAAGGTGTTGATGAAACTCTGAAACAATGGATTAGTTTGAGAGAAAATTAGCCTTCCATGAAAATAAATTAAAAAGTGTTTATATGTTTCTCAATCCGAAATCCGAAAACAACTTGCCTAAAATAGAAGAAAACTCCGAATATATTGTACTCGTTTTTTTGGGCTTGTAAAAAAAGTATCCCACTACTTAATAATTATTACAAGAAAAACTGATCAGGAAATCTGCAATTTGAACCCCATGAAGTTGGACATTGAGCTTTTATTCCAACACAAAAGTTATAGCTCTGATTTTTAGCTTTCCAAAGATTGCTTGCATGCGTCAATCCGATATCTAGAGCTCAAGTTATGGCCTACAGAGTGAGCATGGATCAATATGAAAATAATAAAATTAAAATTCAATTTCGACGCAAAGTTTAGAAACAAGCTAAAAAATTAATGTAAACTATAAAGAACTTTTAAAATGTCAAAGTAAAAACCTAAAAATATGTGCCTCAAATGCTTTGATCACTCAGAAATTAATTGTTGCGCATTGCACCCTTACTTTTTCTTGATGTGCTCCAGACTTCAATGAAAGATAATTTTGCACTCTAAGATTCACCTTGTGTCAGCAGTAATTCTCTATAACTTCTCAGGTATTCGTTCCATAATATAATTGACCTTTAACATCAAAACTAGAATAATATACTTCGACAATTTCTCTATTTAGAAAGGGTTAGTGGCAAAATAACCAAAATGATCCAATAAGATTCAAATTCGTTTTCTTTATTAAATAGACTATAAAAATAAATGAAACTTGAAATAAAATTGATAACAAAATGCTTAAAAACAAGAACCGAAGGAGACTCATCAAGCAACCACACACAATTCTACCTTTAAGAACAATATATATCCTTGTATGGCATTTATTATAATTAAAATAAATTTAATTATTTAACTTAAGAAAATTTGCACAATGGTATTCACGATAAGTAAGATTACAATAATACACATTAAGAATAATTATGCTTAATAGAATATGATAAAATAGTATCATGCATAAAATTATATTTAACACGACGGTCATATTCAAATAAGAATAGGGCACGCTTAAAAGAATTTTAAATTAGCATGTCATATATGGATTTAGAATTGGTATATAAAAATTTAAAATAATTATATATTGAAATTGAATAGAATTCTCAAAATAATAAAACTTTATATATTGTAGAGTTCATAATTTTAAAATATTCTGAAAAAGAGTCATTCTATATATACATAATTACACCATTTATAATATCAAAAGGAATAGTAAATATCATAATCAAATTTCTTCTTATAAGCAATTATATAATAATTAATCATTACAGGATAAATAGTTAAATTTCGATTAACCTCTTAGAGTGTAACAATCATTCTTGAACTTAGAATTACAAAACTTTAAAGACTTTAGGATCTAAAGTCTAAACGAGATCTTTTACACTGTCATCTCGAACAATTCATATGTTAAGAAAACCGTAATATCAAAATATGAAATTTTAGCTAATATTAACACAATAAAGGATGACAAAATTTAAATCACCTTAAAAATTGCTAAAAAAAATTATAATATTTTACAAATGAGAATTACACCGAGAAAACAAATAATTTACTATACAATATTTGATGTCAAAATTAACAAAATTGAGACTAAAATAATTTAATTATAACACTAGAAATAAAATAATTAATTTTATTATTATAAAAGAAAAATTACAAACGATATTTTTAAGCTCAAATCTTGAAAATATATTATTTTTAAAATAGTGTACGGTTCTCAAATTAAATACAATCAAATATTTAAAAAATTTATAAAATAATTATAAATTCCAGAAATCAACAATATATTTTAAAATTAAATAAATATTATTTTACTAATCATATGGTAATATTCTAGATAAAATATTTTTTATTTTATTCCAAAATAAATGATATTAAATTGATTTTTTATAGGAAAAAAAATCAATTTCTAAATATGACACCTAAGTAGAGATAATGAGCTATAACAAAGTGTGACAAACAATATTAGGAAAATCCATAAAAAGTTCTCATAATTTTGAGAATATCATATTTTAAAATAAAATATTTAGAAATGTAAAAAAATTCAGAAAAAATATCAGTATCTTTAAAATATTAAATATAGAGTTTTTGACAAAAATAAGATAAAATTGGACTTATGAATGGGCCCACGCATTCTCATGTGTTCACATTAATTTTTCACTATTGTTACCAGCACCCTCTAAATTACTACCCACACCCCTCAAATGTAAAAACAATCAAAATGCCCAAATTACCCTTCCCTTTATTTCAATCTTCTTCCACTTCATTAACATATAACTCATCTTCTTCCTCTTCATTCTATATTCATCATCTTCATTGTTCATCTTCTTCATCTTCTTCATTTTGTTCAATCATTATCAACCATCTTCATCAATCATCATCAACCATCTTCATTAATCATCATCACCAAAGTTCATCAAATTACTCATTGTTGTGAATCAAGTAAGTAATAATCAACCTTTGTTTTTGTTGTGTTTGTTTGTGTTTTGTTGTCTCTGTTAATGAATGCAATGCCAGAAAATTGAAGAAAAAAAGTTTCCATTTTTGAGGATGAAGAAAACCTTCGCAGCCTTAAACCCAGAAACGTACGCGAACTCAGTTCACGTACGAAAACTCATTTTCAAAAACCAGTAACGTACGTGAATCAGTTTTCAAAACCCAGTAACGTACGTGAACTGAGTTCACATACTGTTTACGTGATCTGAGTTCACATAATATGTAATAATATGACGTACGTGAACTGAGTTCACGTAAAATATAAAGATTGAAAACGAGTTTAGTAAGTGTTTGACATTGAGTTCACGTAGGATTATTGTTTACATTTTTTTTTTGCAGATATGGTGCGCACTATGTTTACTGATAGAGAGGGTCATGTTATATTTAACGAAGGCACTTCTAATGCGAAGAGTCGTCGTGTTAGGCCAACTGCTTCTGCAAGGGCACAACAACGATGAGTACAGTAGCAACAAGAAGAATCCCAACCCGAAGCCCAACATGGAGCTCAACCAGCTGATGTAGATGAACCTGCATAGGATGGTGGATATCCTGGTGGTCCGATTGATAGTTATGTCCTTAGAACATTCGACGATCATGTGGCGACTCGACTCTAAGTGGAAAAATTAAATACCTGCACAAAATGACAGTTATTAACAAATGCAATAACCATCATACGGTGATCTGAAATAGGTGTTGGTGATTGACTTCTAAGTGGAAAAAATGTTTGTGATTAGTTAAGTGATAATGCGACGAAAACCAAGTTAAATTTCGAAGCAATCACACATCTCATTTCTGGAAGTGTCATCCAATTATCCAAAGTTGCAACATGTTCGACATACACATTGTGTATAAGTTGTTTAACACAAATTTGTCCACCATATATTATCTCGTAATAGACATAAATTCCTGAAGTTCTACCACGCACTCTTGACGAATGAATGCCCAAGAGTTCTCACTCATTCCAAATAAAGCTGCAACTGCACGATATCCACAATTACCATCCTCGCCCATGTCAATAATGTCATCTATGAATTTGTAAATTTCAACCGACAACCAAGCCTTGAAGATAAGAACTCTCGGTTGTTGAACCTTGCTGACTGATGGTCGAGGTGTGAGCTTTTTGACTGATGATCGAGGTTGTTGTACTTTATTAGATGTTAAAGTACTACATGCATTTATGCCACTGCATCAAACACTTGCATCCACATACTCCCACCAAGATGGATGACGCTTGGTTGATTTATCTCTTTTTGATACCTTACTTTTGCCTTTTTTAGGTGCACCCTTTGTTTTAACCTTGTCAACAGGTGGACACATCGACGTAGTTGATGGATACGCGATCTCGCGTAATTTACATAATTTCTTGAAGTTCTACCACACACTCTTGATGAATGAATGCCCCAGAGTTCTCACTCATTCCAAGTAAAGCTGCAACTGCACGATATCCACAATTACCATCCTCGCCCATGTTAATAATGTCATCTATGAATTTGTAAATTTCAACTGGCAACCAATCCTTGAAGATAAGAACTCTCAGTTGTTGAACCTTGGTGATTGATGGTCGAGGTGTGAGCTTTTTGACTGATGATCAAGGTTGCTGTACTTTTGTAAACTACATGTTTTTGATGATGACAAGACCACCAACTATGGACAA
>NW_027337102.1:0-1644 GCF_000331145.2 Cicer arietinum | reverse complement strand
AGGTCATTTTCGTCCTCCCTAGGCTTATTCTATTCCAATTAGGGTTTTTAACCAATCTTGTGCGTGCAATAAGTTTATTTGTGTCATTGGATAAACATTTAGGTCATTTTCTTCAACCCTAGCCTTATTCATATCCAATTAGGGTTTTTAACCAATCTTGTGCATGCAATAAGTTCATTTGTGTCATAGGATGAACATTTAGGTCATTTTTGTCCTCCCTAGGTTTATTCTAGTTCAATTATGGTTTTTAACCAATCTTGTGCATCCAATAAGTTCATTTGTGTCATTGGATTAACATTTAGGTCATTTTCGTCCTCCTTAGGTTTATTCTAGTCCAATTAGGGTTGTTAACCAATCTTGTGCATCAAATAGGTGTGTTTGCGTCATTGGATGTACATTTAGGTCATTTTCATCCTCCCTAGACTTATTCTTGTCCAATTAGGGTTTTTAACCAATCTTCTACATGCAATAAGTTCATTTGTGTCATTGGATTAACATTTAAGTCATTTTTGCCAACCCTAGCCTTATTCTTGTCCAATTAGCATTTTTAACCAATCTTGTGCATCCAATAAGTTCATTTGTGTCATTGGATTAACATTTAAGTCATTTTTGCCAACCCTAGCCTTATTCTTGTCCAATTAGCATTTTTAACCAATCTTGTGCATCCAATAAGTTCATTTATGTAATTGGATTAACATTTAGGTCACTTTCGTCCTCCCTAGGCGTATTCTTGTCTAATTAGGGTTTTTAACCAATCTTGTGCATGCAATAAGTTCATTTGTGTCATTGGATGAATATTTAGGTCATTTGCGTCCTCCCTAGGCTTATTCTATTCCAATTAGGGTTTTTAACCAATCTTGTGCATGCAATAGGTTTATTTGTGTCATTGGATTAACATTTAGGTCATTTTCTTCAACCCTAGCCTTATTCATGTCCGATTAGGGTTTTTAACCAATCTTGTGCATGCAATAAGTTCATTTGTGTCATTGGATTAACATTTAGGTCATTTTCGTCCTCCTCAGGTTTATTCTAGTCCAATTAGGGTTTTTAACCAATCTTGTGCATGCAATAAGTTCATTTGTGTCATTGGATTAACATTTAGGTCATTTTCGTCCTCCTCAGGTTTATTCTAGTCCAATTAGGGTTTTTAACCAATCTTGTGCATGTAATACGTCCATTTGTGTCATTGGATGAACGTTTAGGTCATTTTGGTCCTCCCTAGGCTTATTCTTGTCCAATTAGGGTTTTTAACAAATCTTGTGCATCCAATAGGTGTATTTGTGTCATTGGATGAACATTTAGGTCATTTTTGTTCTCCCTAGACTTATTCTTGTCCAATTAAGGTTTTTAACCAATCTTGTGCATGCAATAAGTTCATTTGTGTCATTGGATTAACATTTAGGTCATTTTCGTCCTCCCTAGGTTTATTCTAGTCCAATTAGGGTTTTTAACCAATCTTGTGCATCCAATAGGTGTGTTTGTGTCATTGGATGAACATTTAGGTCATTTTCATCCTCCCTAGACTTACTCTTGTCCAATTAGGGTTTTTAACCAATCTTGTGCATGCGATAAGTTCATTTATGTCATTGGATTAACATTTAAGTCATTTTCGTCAACCCTAGCCTTATTCTTGTCCAATTAGCA
>NW_027337101.1:929-1405 GCF_000331145.2 Cicer arietinum | reverse complement strand
GTTTCTGCCTTTTTGCCTTAACTGACAAAGGGGGAGAAAAATTATAACTTGCTAATATTTGTTACATTTATTTGCTCTGATGACTAAGCTCTCATGACTGATAATGAAATATTTTTAATGTAATAATGATCTGATTTTGATAAATAGCATGTGTACTGTTATGCTAAGATGCTCTGATACTTCTGATTCTATGATCTGATAATGGTACATATGATGCTATGAAATGTTGTTAATATTATGTCTTGAAATGCTCAACTCAAGTTAAAATTGTATGATTGTCACTTATGCAAAAAGGGGGAGATTGTTGGACTTTAGTCCTTTGAATCCTAATTTTGACATAATTAACAAACATACAATGTTCATACAACATATGATGAATCTAACATCTTAATTGAGCAAGATTTCAGGAACAACAATCCAACCCTACACACTTGAGACAAATTGCTTGGAACTCAAGAAATCAACAAAAGTTGAAT
>NW_027337101.1:0-374 GCF_000331145.2 Cicer arietinum | reverse complement strand
GATTATGAGACTTAATAAATCGATTAAGTAATCGATTGGTGTGATTTTTACATTGAACAAAACACCTGCAATCGATTATGAAATCGATGCATATAAGTCTGAACATAATTTACTTGAAAAGAGTTTTTAAAAGAATCGATTGGCAAATCGATTGGCTTATGTAGTTTCAAGATTCAAGAAAAACAAGACCCGCGATAATCGATTGGCAAATCGATTAGACCTGTTTTATAACTTTAATGAATCGATTGGCAAATCAATTTATTAATTGTTTTTCAGAAACTATATAAACTGTTTTCAGTCATTCTCTCATCAACTCTCATTAACACAATACAACACATGTATACACTTGAAAAACATCTTGAATATTCTTCATA
>NW_027337100.1:0-2517 GCF_000331145.2 Cicer arietinum | reverse complement strand
TCTTGTGCATCCAATAGGTGTGTTTATGTCATTTGATGAACATTTAGGTCATTTTCGTCCTCCATTGACTTAATTTTGTCCAATTAAGGTTTTTCACCAATCTTTTGCATGCAATAAGTTCATTTGTGTCATTGGATGAACATTTAGGTCATTTTCGTTCTCCCTAGGCTTATTCTTGTCTAATTAGGGTTTTTAACCAATCTTGTGCATCCAATATGTGTGTTTGTGTCATTAGATTAACATTTAGGTCATTTTCGTCCTCCCTAGACTTATTCTTGTCCAATTTGGGGTTTTAACCAATCTTGTGCATGCAATAAGTTCATTTGTGTCATTTGATTAACATTTAGGTCATTTTCGTCCTCCCTAGGCTTATTCTGGTCCAATTAGGGTTTTTAACCAATCTTCTGCATCCAATAAGTTCATTTGTGTCATTGTATAAACATTTAGGTCATTTTCGACCTCCCTAGGCTTATTCTTGTCCAATTAGGGTTTTAACCAATTTTGTGCATCCAATAAGTTCATTTGTGTCATTGGATTAACATTTAGGTCATTTTCGTCCTCCCTAGGCTTATTCTGGTCCAATTAGGGTTTTTAACCAATCTTGTGCATGCAATAAGTTCATTTGTGTCATTGGATGAACCTTTAGGTCATTTTCGTGCTCCCGAGGCTTATTCGTGTCCTATTAGGGTATTTAACCAATCTTGTGCATCCAATAAGTTCATTTGTATCGTTGGATCAACATTTAGGTCATTTTCGTCCTCCCTAGGATTATTCTAGTTCGATTAAGGTTTTTAACCAATCTTGTGCTTGCAATAAGTTCATTTGTGTCATTGGATGAACATTTAGGTCATTTTCGTTCTCCCTAGGCTTATTCTTGTCCAATTAGGGTTTTTAACCAATCTTGTGCAACCAATATGTTCATTTGTGTCATTTGATTAACATTTAGGTCATTTTCGTCCTCCCTAGGCTTATTCTTGTCCAATTAGGGTTTTTAACCAATCTTCTGCATCCAATAAGTTCGTTTGTGTCATTGGATAACCATTTAAGTCATTTTCGTCCTCCCTAGGCTTATTCTTGTCCAATTAGGGTTTTAACCAATTTTGTGCATCCAATAAGTTCATTTGTGTCATTGGATTAACATTTAGGTCATTTTCGTACTCCCTATGATTATTCTAGTTCAATTATTGTTTTTAACCAATCTTGTGCATGCAATAAGTTCATTTGTGTCATTGGATGAACATTTAGGTCATTTTCGTGCTCCCGAGGCTTATTCTTGTCCTATTAGGGTATTTAACCAATCTTGTGCATCCAATAAGTTCATTTGTGTCGTTGGATCAACATTTAGGTCATTTTCGTTCTCCCTAGGCTTATTCTTATCCAATTAAGGTTTTTAACCCATCTTGTGCATGCAATAAGTTCATTTGTGTCATTGGGTGAACATTTAGGTCATTTTCGTCCTCCCTAGGCTTATTCATGTCCAATTAGGGTTTTTAACAAATCTTGTGCATCCAATAAGTTCATTTGTGTCATTGGATTAACACTTAGGTCATTTTCATCCTCCCTAGGTTTATTCAAGTCCAATTAGGGTGTTTAACCAATCTTCTGCATCCAATAAGTTCATTTGTGTCATTGGATGAACATTTACGTCATTTTCGCCCTCCCTAGGCTTATTCTTGTCCGATTAGGGTTTTTAACCAATCTTGTGCATCCAATAAGTCATTTGTGGCACTGGATTAACACTTAGGTCATTTTCGTCCTCCCTAGTTTGATTCAAGTCCAATTGGGTTGTTTAACCAATCTTGTGCATCCAATAGGTGTTTAATGTCATTGGATCAACATTTAGGTCATTTTTGTCCCCCCTAGACTTATTCTTGTCCAATTAGGGTTTTGAACCAATCTTGTCCTTGCTATAAGTTCATTTGTGCCATTGGATTAACATTTAGGTCATTATCGTCCTCCCTAGGCTTATTCTTGTCCAATTAGGGTTTTTAACCAATCTTTTGCATCCAATAAGTTCATTTGTGTCATTGGATGAACATTTAGGTCATTTTCGTCCTCCCTAGGCTTATTCTTGTCCAATTAGTGTTTTAACCAATCTTGTGCATCCAATAAGTTCGTTTGTGTCATTGGATTAACATTTAGGTCATTTTCGTCCTCCCTAGGATTATTCTAGTTTGATTAGTGTTTTTAACCAATCTTGTGCATCCAATAGGTGTGTTTGCGTCGTTGGATAAACATTTTGGTAAATTTCGTCCTCCCTATGTTTATTCTAGTTCAATTAAGGTTTTTAACCAATCATGTGCATCCATTAGCTGTGTTTATGTCATTGGATGAACATTTAGATCATTTTCGTCCTCCCTAGACTTATTGTTGTCCAATTAGGATTTTTAACCAATCTAGTGCATGCAATAAGTTCATTTGTGTCATTGGGTTAACATTTAGGTCATTTTCGTTCTCCCTAGCCTTATTCTTGTCCAATTAGGTCTTTTAACCAATCTTGTGCATCCAATAGGTGTG
>NW_027337099.1:5186-5692 GCF_000331145.2 Cicer arietinum | reverse complement strand
TTACTCGTCGATAAATAAATTAAATTAACTGCGGTGAATCTTTTACGAGGAATTTAATGGGTTACGGGTGAAATGGTAATTTTAATAAATATATAGATATTTGTTAAGTTACAATTAATATATGTATATATATACATATATGTATGTATGTTTGTTTGGAGAGAAAAAGAAAAAAAGGAAATTAGAAGGAAGGAAATGGAAAAGGAAATGATATATAAAGGAAAGAAGGAAAAAGGAAGAAAGGAAAAACAAAGGAAAGAAATTGAGATTTTCCATCCTCTTCCTCTGTTAACGCGAGAACCCTTCTTCTCCCTCCTTCCATTTTTCATTTTCGGTTCTTTCTTTTGCTTCGAAACATAAACCCAAGGTTTGGTGAGTGTGAAAGAGAAGATTACTCAACTTCATACTTCCTCTTTGATTCGAAAACGAAGAAAAACGGTGTTAGGGTTTCTAAAACCGTCAAACACAAACCTCCCCGTTTCATCTAGATCTAAGCTTCGTTTCGC
>NW_027337099.1:0-1531 GCF_000331145.2 Cicer arietinum | reverse complement strand
AATATATATATATTTATATATATATATATATATATATATATATATATATATATATATATATATATATGGATAGAAATAATAGTGGCCATTTTATGATTCATAAATTATAAAGTAAAAAAAAAAGAATTAAAATTCTTTTGTTTAAGATATAGTATTTAAATTCTTTAAATTTAATATTTACAAAATACCTTATAAAATCTGTTTATTTTAAAAATTATTTAACTTTTTTATTCAAATAAAATAATTTGAATTGACTTAAAAAAAATTATTTCATTAATACACACTCTTGAATTAAATCCTTAAACAATGATAAATTTGCAATATTTTTATTTTTGTTATTTAAATTGCTGCTAAGATTGGTATATCGACATCACATAATCAAATGTCAACCACACATTTTGTATTCCTTAAATCCAACTCATGATTCTCTTCTCTGTTTTTTCTTCTTTCTTTATTTCTCTTTCTCTCTCTAAATTTCAAAGATTAAGAATCATTATCAAGAATCTACACTAAACTCAAACGCTCACACACACAAACAGAAAAAGAGGTTGATAGTTGATACTATTGTATTATCAAACATGTCTTCAAATTATCTCAAAATTTTCTTCATAATCACTATCTTATCTTTCTTATACATAATTTCTTCTTCATTTTTCACTTCATTTTCACCTACCCTTTATCACCAATCTCCAATAAAAAAATCACACTTTGAATTTTGTTCAATAAACTACACAAATTACTGTCCATGTGAAGACCCAAAAAGGCAAAAAAAATTCCCAAACAAAAAATGGTACCGCAAAGAACGTCGCTGTCCAAAAAAAAGTGATTATGATGAGAAATTAAAGTGTCTTATCCCTAAACCATTGGGATATAAAAAGCCTTTTCCTTGGCCTAAGAGTAAGGAAAATGCATGGTTTAATAATGTTCCTTTTACAAAGCTTGTTGAATATAAAAAGTCACAAAATTGGATTAGATTGGATGGTGATGTTTTTGTTTTTCCTGGTGGTGGTACTTCTTTTCCTCAAGGTGTAAAGGGTTATGTTCATCATTTGAATCTTCTTCTTCCTCTTCATTTTGAATCTGGAACTATTAGAACAGTTCTTGATGTTGGATGTGGGGTGAGTTTGTTACATGTTTGACATGTGTTAGTGCTTATACTTATAATTACATTCAATTACTTGCATTTTCTCAAATTGTTACTTGGTGTATTTGTGTTCTTATGGTTGTAGTTTCATAAAATGTATTGCTTCATGATTCTTGATATTACATAGAATTGTTGTTAGATGTTAATGATGCAACTGTAGTTTTATATTGTCATCTATAACTACATTTGTGATTTACAGTACAAAGGTTTTTAAATGTCTCTGCATCGCAATTGTAAATCAACAATTGCGGCTGCAGTGACTGAATTTCGGAATTTCTAGTGTAATTGCAACTAATTTTTGTCATGAGTTTGAGTTGTATTTTGTTATATAGTTAACAAAAATGAGTTTTTGTTTTTAAATGTGTATAATTGAAGGTAGCAAGTTTT
>NW_027337098.1:0-1041 GCF_000331145.2 Cicer arietinum | reverse complement strand
TGTGCAATTATGGTTTTTAGCCAATCTTGTGCATCCAATATGTTCATTTGTGTCATTGGATTATTATTTAGGTAATTTTCGTCCTCCCTAGACTTATTCATGTCCAATTAAGGTTTTTAACCAACCTTTTGCATGCAATAAGTTCATTTGTGTCATTGGAGGAACATTTGGGTCATTTTCGTCCTCCCAAGGTTTATTCTTGTCAAATTAGGGTTTTTAACCAATCTTGTGCATCCAATAAGTTCATTTGTGTCATTGGATGAACATTAAGCTCATTTTCGTCCTCCCTAGGTTTATTATAGTCCAATTAGGATTTTTAACCAATCTTGTGCATCCAATAAGTTCATTTGTGTCATTGGATGAACATTAAGCTCATTTTCGTCCTCCCTAGGTTTATTATAGTCCAATTAGGATTTTTAACCAATCTTGTGCATCCAATAGGTGCATTTGTGTCAATGGATGTACATTAAGGTCATTTTCGTCCTCCCTAGGCTTATTCTTGTTCAATTAGGGTTTTTAACCAATCTTGTGCATCCAATAAGTTCATTTGTGTCATTGGATTAACATTTAGGTTACTTTCGTCCTCCCTAGGCTTATTCTTGTCCAATTAGGGTTTTTAACCAATCTTGTGCATCCAATAAGTTCATTTTTGTCATTGGATTAACATTTAGGTTACTTTCGTCCTCCCTAGGCTTATTCTTGTCCAATTAGGGTTTTTAACCAATCTTGTGCATCCAATAAGTTCATTTGTGTCATAGGACGAACATTTAGGTTATTTTCGTCCTCCCTAGGCTTATTCTTGTCCAATTAGGGTTTTTAATCAATCTTGTGCATCCAATATGTTCATTTGTGTCATTGGATTAACTTTTAGGTCATTTTCGTCCTCCCTAGGCTTATTCTTGTCCAATTAGGGTTTTTAAACAATCTTGTGCATCCAATAAGTTCATTTTTGTCATTGGATTAAGATTTAGGTCATTATCGTCCTCCCTAGGTTTATTCTAGTCCAATTAGGGATTTTAACCAATCTTGTGCATCCAATAG
>NW_027337097.1:0-1225 GCF_000331145.2 Cicer arietinum | reverse complement strand
CCTAATTTCACAAGAATAAGCCAAGAAAGGATGAAAATGACCCAAATGTTCATCCAATGGCACCAACTCACCTTTTGGACGCACAAGATTTGTTTAAAACCCTTATTGGACAAGAATAAGCCTAGGGAAAACGAAAATGACCTAAATGTTCATCCAATGACACAAACACACCTATTGGATGCACAAGATTGGTTTAAAACCCTAGTTGGACAAGAATAACTCTAGGGAGGACGAAAATGACCTAAATTTTCATCCAATGACACAAACACACCTATTGGATGCACAAGATTGGTTTAAAACCCTAGTTGGACAAGAATAACTCTAGGGAGGACGAAAATGACCTAAATTTTCATCCAATGACACAAACACACCTATTGGATGCACAAGATTGGTTTAAAACCCTAGTTGGACAAGAATAACTCTAGGGAGGACGAAAATGACCTAAATGTTCATCCAATGACACAAACACACCTATTGGATGCACAAGATTGGTTTAAAACCCTAGTTGGACAAGAATAACTCTAGGGAGGACGAAAATGACCTAAATTTTCATCCAATGACACAAACACACCTATTGGTTGCACAAGATTGTTTAAAAACCCCATTTGGACAAGAATAAACCAAGAAAGGACGAAAATGACCCAAATGTTCATCCAATGGCACAAACAAACCTATTGGATGCACAAGATTTGTTTAAAACCCTAATTGGACAAGAATAAGCCTAGGGAAAAGGAAAATGATCTAAATGTTCATCCAATGACACAAACACACCTACTGGATGCACAAGATTGGTTAAAAACCCGAATTGGATAAGAATAAGCCAAGGGAAGACGAAAATACCCTAAATGTTTATCCAATGACACAAACACACCTATTGGATGCACAAGATTGGTTAAAAACACAAATTGGACTAGAATAAACCTAGGGAGGACGAAAATGACGTAAATGTTCAACAAATGACACAAATGAACCTATTGGATGCACAAGATTGGTTAAAAACCCTAGTTGGACAAGAACAACTCTAGGGATGACGAAAATGACCTAAATTTTCATCCAATGACACAAACACACCTATTGGAGGCACAAGATTGTTTAAAAACCCTAATTGGACAAGAATAAACCAAGAAAGGACGAAAATGAACCAAATGTTCATCCAATGGCCCAAACAAACCTATTGGATGCACAAGATTTGTTTAAAACCCTAATTGGACAAGAATAAGCCTAG
>NW_027337096.1:1064-1614 GCF_000331145.2 Cicer arietinum | reverse complement strand
TCGTTTTCTTTACAAAGTATTTATTTCAAACAGAATAAAAGAAGTCTTCAATCTTGAATCAATATGTCTTCTCACGAATCTGGTTATTCAATGATGGATTATGAGAACATCGTCTTTTCTCTCAAGAATACTTTTTTAGCTCTCTCAATGATTATGGATAATCCTTTTTTGGCTTTGATATGAAAAAGCAATATTAGAATGTTAACAATGTGTTGTATTGTGTTAATGAGAGTTTATGAGTGTTTATCATTGTTAATGAGAGAATGATTGAAAACAGTTTATATAGTTTCTGAAAAACAACTAATAAATCGATTTGCCAATCGATTCATTAAAGTTATAAAACAGGTCTAATCGATTTGCCAATCGATTATCGCGGGTCTTGTTTTTCTTGAATCTTGAAACCACATAAGCCAATCGATTTGCCAATCGATACTTTAAACAAACTCTTTTCAGTAAATTATGTTCAGACTTATATGAATCGATTGCATAATCGATTGCAGGTGTTTTGTTCAAAGTAAAAATCACACCAATCGATTACTTAATCGATTTA
>NW_027337096.1:0-440 GCF_000331145.2 Cicer arietinum | reverse complement strand
TGATGTATGAACATTGTATGTTTGTTAATTATGTCAAAATTAGTATTCAAAGGACTAAAGTCCAACAATCTCCCCCTTTTTGCATAAGTGACAATCATACAATTTTAACTTGAATTGAGCATTTCAAGACATAATATTAACAACATTTCATAGCATATATGTACCATTATCAGATCATAGAATCAGAAGTAACAAAGCATCTTAGCATAACAGTACACATGCTATTTATCAAAAAATCATATCATTATTACATTAAAAAAATAATTCATTATCAGTCATCAGAGCTTAGTCATTAGAGAAAATAAATGCAACAAATATTAGCAAGTTATAATTTTTCTCCCCCTTTGTCAGTTAAGGCAAAAACGCAGAAAAAAAACTTCTTCCCCCTATGTTAAAGAACATAAGCATTGGGGATTGAAATCATAAAACATTGTGTATCA
>NW_027337095.1:0-5035 GCF_000331145.2 Cicer arietinum | reverse complement strand
GTACCCTCTCAATCGATTGCCAAATCGATTGATTCAGCCCAGGATTCTGTTTTCATTAAAAACATTTACCCCAATCGATTTTCCAATCAATTGGCTCAGTGAAAATCCTCAGTTTGAGTTAGATGATTGATTTCTCATTAACTTATCCATGTCTTGATTGGTTATGTGTTAATTAGGAGATTGAGGACTTCATTTTACTTTCATTTTTAATTGGCAAAGTATTGTATGAACTTTTCGCATATTGGAAATCCTGTTAAGGTGCATGCTTAGTTGAAAAGTTATTTTGGACATTTAAAAACTAAATTGCTATGTGTTAACTGTTATTTTCTGGTTGGTGACCCTTTACAATTATTGTGGAAATCTGGGCTTTGCCCTTAGATGAGAGTCAGGACAGCCATCGGGTCAACACGATTTACTAAAAATGTAAATCGTAAACGTACCACCTATCACGGGTCAGTACAGTTACCATGGTGTCACCTATCACGGGTCAACACGATTTACTAAAAGAAAAAGCGGGAATCGTAAACGTACCGCCTATCACAGACCAGTACTGTTTACCTAGGTGCCACCTATCACGGGTCAGCACAATTCACCAAAAATGTAAATCGTAAATGTACCACCTATCACGGGTCAGTACAGTTTACCAAGGTGTCACCTATCACGGGTCAACACGATTTACTAAAATGTAAATCGCAAACGTACAACCTATCACGGGTCCGTACAGTTTACCAAGGTGTCACCTATCACGGGTCGACACAATTTACCAAATGAAATGCATGAGCATACACAGACTCCATTCACAACAATCGTTAAGCAAATGCAGATATTAAAAGATTCCCCATTTTTAATACCCATTTAACTTAAACGACTTTCAAACAACATTAATTAAATAAGTCATTAAGAGATTCCCCGTTCTTAATACCGATTTATCTTAATGATTTTCAAAACAAAACGTTAAGCAAACAGTCATATTAAGAGATTCCCCATTCTTAATACTGATTTATCTTAATGATTTTCAAAACAAAACGTTAAGCAAACAGTCATATTAAGAGATTCCCCATTCTTAATATACTTTTGACTTAAACGATTTTCACACAAAATATTCAGTAAACGAGTCATTAAGAGATTCCCCATTCTTAACACTCATTTACCGGAACGATTTTCAAAAACGATCGTTAAGTAACCGGGACATTAAGAGATTCCCCATTCTCAACGCCCAGTTAACTTAAACCTTTTCCTCAAATGCACATTAAGTAAACCGAGGTATTAAAAGATTCCCCATTTTTAATACTCGTTTAACTCTAATGGTTTTCAAATTCCACAGAAACAAATTCAAACATACTTTCACATTCAAACCATAATTCACAACAACCACACCAATTAACAAACATCAAGTACGAACACACCAAATACAACGAACACAAATCACGCAACATAACACCCAGATACATCAAATTTCATTTACCACGAAACATTCATCATTATAAACAAAACCTAACTCTAAGGTTTTACCCATAACGCACTAGTTTCGTTTTTCCCCAAATCGATACATTTAACCCTAACAAATTCCTTCCCACACAACCACAGATAAGTCCCTAATGCAAACTAGAAGTTTGGAAGGAGCCCTTACCTCAACGTTAGCTTTAACGTGCGTTTCCGGTACCGCGAGTAATTCCGGTAAAATCTCCGCTCGCAACGCCGCTTCCAAACTAGTTCACTAGCACCGTAGCGTGGTGGTGAGTAACTTTCCCTTCTATCTCTTCGAGAAATGAGGTTTGGATCTAGAAGAAACGGAGGGGTTTGTGTTTGGATCTCAAAAACCGTTTTTCTTCGTTTTCGAGTCAAAGAGGAAGAGTGGAGTTGCGAAAACCTTGATCTAACTCTCACCCAACCTTGGGTTACTAGTTTTGAAGAAAAGAGAGCGACGAAAATGAAAACGGGAGAAAGGAGAAAAATGGGTCACGGTTAGAGGAAGAAGATGGAATTTTTCGTTTTCCTTCCTTTCTTTTTTTTTCCTTTGTTTTTCCTTTCTTCCTTTTTCCTTCCTTCCTTTTATACTATTTTCTTTTCCTTTTCCTTCCTTCTAGTTTTCCTTTCTTTTTCCCTCCAAACAAACACACATGTATATATATAATAAATATAACTTAACAAATATCTCAAATCTAGATATTTGTTAAATTACCATTTCACTCGTAACGCATTAAATTCTCCGCAGAGGATTCACCGCAGTTAATTTCAATTTATTTATCGACGAGAAATTTTAATTGGCATCAAAACATCTTTTTGATTATAAAACTCCAAAATATTATTAACTTTGGCTTAAAAGCCTCCGAGCCAAAATCCAAAATACACCAAAACTACATAAATGGTACTTTAAAATTATGGGTCTTACAGAAAGTAATACTTTCTTAAAAGTAGCTTAATCTAAGGTAGTGGTGTGCTATCTTAGAAGTGTTGTTAGAAGTTTGTAGCAAGAATACCAGGGTGGGAGTTGTACATTTTCTGACAATTAGTGGATCAATCTCTTGTGGTGTGCAAGAGGACTGGACGTACCTTTGGTTATAAGGGGAACCAGGATAAATCTATTGTGTTCATTTATTTATTGCACCTTACTATTAGTAGACTTTATATTAACTCAGAAAATTCAACTACCATATCACTGAAAACAAGAAAATTTACTAACACCTAATTCACCCCGCCTCTTAGGCGAACTTCTATACTTACAGTTGTTATGCTGGTTTTGTGACACCCTAAACCCCAAAATAACATTTATTATAATATATACTAAATTATTTGAAGAAAACTTGCAGCGGATAAAGAAAATCTATTAAAGAGAATAAAAACTTTAATATCTAATTTACGGGGTTCCTCCCAAACTTGAACTTCAAGACTTATTAACCTGTAACAACTGCGATTTCGCAAACGCAGGGCCAAGCCAGTCAAACACAAACAACGAAGGCGGTGAGTTTCAAAATCATGTTAATAGTATAATATAAGTAAGAAGAACACGCAACAATCATAATAGACCGTATCATAATCACATTATGATATATCAAAATATTTAAGTAAATAGTATCATATTATAACATCAAATTCACTCAAGTAAGATAATCATCTCATTATAATATGCATCAAATCATCTAAGAGTAATTATTATTACTTTTGAAACACATCAATCACCACAAAACAATCACAAGTAAATGCAATGCTATGCATGAGCTTAGACTCTACTTCACAATGTGGTACCATTCTAACTCTGAAGTACTTGGTTAGGAGGCTTGATACTATGCCACCATCCCGCTGGACGGACAATTCAAATTGGCCCTGTCCTCATAGATCCCCTCAACTCAACCCGAGACACATATACGTGACAGTCGAGGTAAATGTGTGTTGCGTGGTAGCTCCCGACATTTGGAGTGCTACCTCCATATCACCTAGGAATTCCCCAGTCTAACAATCTTGCCTTAAGGCTCGACAGCAGACCACCACGATCAGGCTCATTCGGTTGTACTTCCCCGGAATCACTAGGCTTGTCAGGCCCTACCTATATGATGACAAAATAATCTCCACTTCACAAATTCACAATATTTATTTTCACCCCTCGTTGGTATATGATACTCCATTAATACCGTCATCTCAGACACAAATTGAAATCACAATATTCTCATCACAATTTATAACATCACTATAATTAATCACACATCATCATCATCATCATCATCACATAAACTCATCACAATTTATAGAACCACTATCATCAATCATACAACAACACATATATTCATCACAAATTTATCACATCACCATTGTTAATCATACATTATCATCATTACATATAATTATCACAACACATCTATTTTTATTATAACATCATTTAAACTCATCTAATCAAACATATGCATAAAATTAATTCAACAACCAATATCACAATAATATCACACACCACACATTTAAAGAAACTAAATCAAATATCACAATAATATCAAATGCCACACATTTAATGAAATTAAATTCAATATCACAATAATATCAAATGCCACACATTTAACGAAATTAAATCAAATATCACAATAATATCAAATGCCACACATTCAAACAAATTAAATCAATCAACGCCTTATATATATTTCTATTTGACATTTTTATCTCACAACTTTTTTATTTGCAGATTAATTAATTTATCACTCAAAGGGCTACTGCCGTACGTAGCGAGCCCCGGATGAATCGTTGGGAAATACGGTTTTCCCGTTCATCTCACAATATATTATACTCAAGAATTCAAACGCTCTCTCACCCCTTAACTTATTTCGACGCTTTCACACACGAATACGATTCCACGAGCAAACAGCCTTTGTTCATTGACTCTTTGTCCATCAATCGATCTAACTCGACAGTTTACGAGTAAACGTTAAAAATAGTTTATGAGAAGATACTCTAAAAACCAAATTCGAAATTCGGTCAAGGAAACTTACCATAAATCAGAAAAAAAATCATTGAATAAAATAGAAATTTTTCACACGGTCGTTTTGGCGTTGATTTCACTCAAATCGGACTTACGGTGAAGGAGAACGGTTCAAACTAAGGAATTTTATAAACGGAGAAGTCGGGTATTTTAGAGAGAAATTTGGATGGTTAAAAATCTGAGGAAATATATTTATTTGACTACTAAATGAATAAAACGACATACTTAAATTTGGATAAGAATGGAGAAACTTTTTGTCAAATTGTTGTTGTGTTTCTCTTTGGTTTTACGGCCGCCGTCCAACTCCCTTCCTTTTTTTGTTTGTTTTATTTTATTAACAATTAGGGTTCACAAATGGGTCAAACCCATTGGTCTCCTTTTAGGTTTTACTAGTTTTATTTATTTATTTTTTTTAAAACACAATTTCATTAATAAATCATTATTAATATTTCAAAACTAATAATTTATAAATACAAATAATTAATCTTTTAAAATACATTAATAACCAATACTCTCATATTCAAAATAATCCCTATAATAATACTTATTTTTCCAAATACTCAAATTAAAATA
>NW_027337094.1:496-1479 GCF_000331145.2 Cicer arietinum | reverse complement strand
ATTTAAGTCATTTTCGTCCTCCCTAGGCTAATTTTAGTCCAATTAGGGTTTTTAACCAATCTTATGCAATCAATAGTTGTGTTTGTGTCATTGGATTAACATTTAGGTTATTTTCGTCCTTCTTAGGTTTATTCTAGTCCAATTAGGGTTATTAACAAATCATGTGCATCCAATTAGTTCATTTGTGTCATTGGATTTAAATTTAGGTCATTTTCATCCTCCTGAGGCTTATTCTTGTCCAATTAGGGTTTTTAACCAATCTTGTGCATCCAATAAGTTCCTTTGTGTCATTGGATTAATATTTAGGTCATTTTTGTCGTCCCTAGGCTTATTCTTGTCCAATTAGGGTTTTTAACCAATCTTGTGCATCCAATACGTTCATTTGTGTCATTGGATTAATATTTAGGTCATTTTTGTCGTCCCTAGGCTTATTCTTGTCCAATTAGGGTTTTTAACCAATCTTGTGCATCCAATAAGTTCATTTGTGTCATTGGATTAACAATTAAGTCGTTTTCGTCCTCCCTAGGCTTATTCTTGTCAAATTAGGGTTTTTAACCAATCTTGTACATCCAATAGGTGTGTTTGTGTCATTAGATAAATATTTAGGTCATTTTTGTCCTCCTTAGGCTTATTCTAGTCCAATTAGGATTTTTAACCAATCTTGTGCATCTAATAAGTTCATTTGTGTCAATTGGTTAACATTTAGGTCTTTTTCATCCTCCCTAGGCTTATTCTTGTCCATTAAGGGTTTTTAACCAATCTTGTGCATCCAATAGGTGTGTTTGTGTCATTGGATTAACATTTAGGTCATTTACGTCCTCCCTAGGCTTGTTCTTGTCCAATTAGGGTTTTTAACCAATCTTGTGCATCCAATAAGTTCGTTTGTGTCATTGGATAAACAATTAGGTCATTTTCGTCCTCCCTAGGCTTATTCTTGTCCACTTAGGGTTTTTAACCAATCTTGTACATCCAATAGGTGTGTT
>NW_027337094.1:0-458 GCF_000331145.2 Cicer arietinum | reverse complement strand
CCGAGGCTTATTCTACTCCAATTAGGGTTTTTAACCAATCTTGTGCATCCAATAGGTGTGTTTGTGTCGTTGGATTAACATTTAGGTCATTTTCTGCCTCTCTAGGCCTATTCTAGTTCAATTAGGGTTTTTAGCCAATCTTATGCATCCAATAAGTTCATTTGTATCATTGGATTTACATTAAGTTCAGTTTCTTCCTCCCAAGTCTTATTCTTGTCCAATTAGAGTTTTTAACAAATCTTGTGCTTCCAATAGGTGTGTTTGTGTCATTGGATTAACATTTAAGTCATTTTCGTCCTCCCTAGGCTTATTCTAGTCCAATTAGGGTTTTTAACCAACGTTGTGCATCCAATAGTTGTGTTGGTGTCATTGGATTAACATTTAGGTCTTTTTCATCCTCCTTAGGCTTATTCTTGTCCATTTAGGGTTTTTAACCAATCTTGTGCATCCAATAGGTG
>NW_027337093.1:0-1971 GCF_000331145.2 Cicer arietinum | reverse complement strand
AAAAACCCTAATTGGACTCGTAAAAACCTCAGGATGATGAAAATGACCAAAATTTTAATGCAAAGACACAAACACACCTATCGAATGGACAACATTGGTTAAAAACCCTAATTCGACTAGAATAAGCCTATGGAGGATCAAAATGACCTAAATGTTAATCAAATGACACAATTAAACTTATTGGATGCACAAGATTGGTTAAAAACTTTAATTGCACTAGAATAAGCTTAGGGAGGATGAATATGACCTAAATGTTAATCCAATGACACAAACACACCTATTGGATGCACAAGATTGGTTAAAAACCTTAATTCGACTAGAAAAAGCCTAGGGAGGATGAAAATAACATAAATGTTATTCCAATGACACAAACACACCTATTGGATGCACAAGATTGGTTAAAAACCTTAATTCGACTAGAAAAAGCCTAGGGAGGATGAAAATAACATAAATGTTATTCCAATGACACAAACTCACCTATTGGATGCACTAGATTGGTTAAAAACCCTAATTGGACTAGAACAAGCCTAGGTAGGACGAAAATGACCTAAATGTTAATCTTATGACACAAACACACCTATTGGATGCAAACGATTGGTTAAAAACCCAAAATGGACTTGAATTAGCCAAGGGAGGACGTAAATGACCTAAATGTTTACCCAATGACACAAACTCACCTATTGGATGCACAACATTTTTAAAAATCCTAATTGGACAAGAAAAACCCTACGGAGGACGAAAAAGACCTAAAAGTTAATCCAATGACACAAATGAACTTATTGGATTCACAAGATTGGTTAAAAACCTTAATTGGACTAGAATAAGCCTTACGACGATAAAAATGACCTAAATGTTAATGCAATTACACAAACACACCTATTGGATGCACAAGATTGGTTAAAAACCCTAATTGGACTTGAATAAGCCTATGGAGGATGAAAATGACCTAAATGTTAATCGAATGAAACAAATGAACTTATTGGATGCACAAGATTGGTTAAAAACCCTGATTGGAGAAGAATAAGCTTATGGAAAATGAATATGACCTAAATGTTATTCCAATGACACAAACACACCTATTGGATCCACAATAATGGTTAAAAACCCTAATTCGACTAGAATAAGTCTAGGGAGGAAGAAAATGATCTAAATGTTAATCGAATGACACAAATAAACTTATTGGAAGCACAAGATTGGTTAAAAACCCTAATTCGACTAGAATAAGTCTAGGGAGGAAGAAAATGATCTAAATGTTAATCGAATGACACAAATAAACTTATTGGAAGCACAAGATTGGTTAAAAACCCTAATTCGACTAGAATAAGTCTAGGGAGGAAGAAAATGATCTAAATGTTAATCGAATGACACAAATAAACTTATTGGAAGCACAAGATTGGTTAAAAACACAAATTGGACAAGAATAAGCCTAGGGAGGACGAAAATGACCTAAAAAATCAATCCAATGACACGTCTAGTATACAATTAAGATCGAACATACAATCATACGATGCAAGATTTATTCAGATTCATACACAGTGGAATTATAATGCGGCATACAAGATTAACAATTAAAAGTAAAAGGATAAGGGATAGAATGCACCAAGGTTTATCCTGGTTCAGTTGTCAATAAGACAACCTACATCCAGTCCTGACAATCCAACTGGATTTCAGCTTTTTCTCCAATAGAAAGAATTGTGACTTGTTTACAGATTGTCCAGTTTCCTCGAAACCTATCTATATAACTCAAGCTATTTCCTATTGCTTAACCCCTTGATCCTTGCAGTCACTCGGCAGACTCACACAAAATCAAGTACGACTCCTTCTTCATGAGGCCTCTCACCCAAGAAGATCGCCACCAGTTTCTAGCTGGATTTTTCGCAGTCGTTTCTTTATAGAGTATTTGTTACAAAAAAAAATAAAAGAAGTATAAAATTTGTCTTCAATCTTGATCAATGTATCTCACACGTATCT
>NW_027337092.1:0-1624 GCF_000331145.2 Cicer arietinum | reverse complement strand
TGGTTTATGGTTTATGGTTTATGGTTTATGGTTTATGGTTTATGGTTTAGGGTTTAAGGTTTAAGGTTTAGACTTTAGGCCATTTTGTTACTTAATCAATGTAGTTCGTCGAATAAGTGCATAAGTGTTACTAGATTTTGATTTTAGGTGATTCTCCATATATTAAAAATTTTAGGTCATTTTGGAATTTGTTGTGTTTTTTGTTGTTGTCCATATTATTTGTTAATCAATGTAGTTCAACCTATTAGTGCAAAAGTGACACTTGATTTAGATTTTAGGATGTTTTGGTGTTTGATATGTTTCTTTTTTTCCGTTTTAGTTCTTATTCATTTTAGGGTTTAGGGTTTGGGGTTTCGGATTTAGGGTTTAAGATTAAGGGTTAAGGGTCTAGGTCTATTCTATTTCATTTTTGTTCTTAATAAATGTAGTTCGTAGAATAAGTGGATAAGTCTCATTGGATTTAGATTTTAGGTTATTTTGGTTTTTGATATGTTTTTTTTTGTCCATTTTAGTTCTTATTCATTGTAGTTCGTCCAATAAGTTGAAAAGTCTCAACGCATTAATGGATTAGGTCCATCGTAGTTCATCTTTACTAGGATAAGGGATTAGGTTTTAGTGTTTATGGATTAAGGTTTAGGGTTAACGGTTAAGCGTCTAGGTCTATTATAGACCATTTCTCTTCTTAATTAGGGTTTAGGTTTTACGATTTAGGTCTTAGGTGTTTGGTTTGAGGATTTTGGTTTTTGGTTTTAGGTTTTTGGTTTTAGGTTTTAGGTTTTAGGTTTTAGGTTTTAGGTTTTAGGTTTTAGGTTTTAGGTTTTAGGTTTTAGGTTTTAGGTTTTAGGTTTTAGGTTTTAGGTTTTCGGTTTTAGGTTTTAGGTTTTAGGTTTACGGTTTACGGTTTACGGTTTACAGTTTACGGTTTACGGTTTACGGTTTGAGGTTTACGGTTTACGGTTTACGGTTTACGGTTTATGGTTTACGGTTTATGGTTTATGGTTTATGGTTTATGGTTTATGGTTTATGGTTTAAGATATAGGGTTTAGGATTTAGGATTTAAGGTCTTGGTCTATTATAGACAATTTTTTTTTTCTTAATCAAAGTAGTTCGTCGAATAAGTGCATAAGGTTTATGGTTTATGGTTTATGGTTTAAGATTTAGGGTTTAGGATTTAGGGTTTAAGGTTTAGGGTTTAGGGTTTAGGGTTTAGGGTCTAGGTCTATTATAGACAATTTTTTCTTCTTAATCAATGTAGTTCGTCGAATAAGTGCATAAATCTAACTGGATTTAGATTTTGATTATTTTTGTTTTTCATATGTTTCTTATTGAACATTTTTCTTCTTATTCATTGTAGTTTGTCAAATAAGTGCAAAACGTAAAATGCATAAATATTTTAGGTCATTTTGGTCTTTGCTAGGTTTAGGGATTAGGGTTTAGGTTTTAGGTTTTATGTTTTAAGTTTTAGGATTCGGGGTTTAGGGTTCAAGGTTTAGGGTTTAGTGTTTTGGGTTTCTGGTTTAAGGTTAAGGGTAAAGGGTCTAGGTCTAGGGTTTAGGGTTTCTGGTGGCCAGGAATGAAGAAACATGTGGCGGAATATGTGTCCACTTGTCTAACTTGTCAGAAA
>NW_027337091.1:0-2214 GCF_000331145.2 Cicer arietinum | reverse complement strand
TGTTGACAATCTAAGAGAAATGATAATGTGCTCAAGAACAATCCATGAATATCCAGATTTGTGTAATTGGAAGACCCTTTTGTGATTTGAAGACCCTTTTGTTTTACGTCTTTTATTCTTTCTGTAATAAATCTTTGAACCAAAACGAACGTTGAAAATCCAGCTAGAAACTGGTGGCTACTTTCTTGGGTGAGAGGTCTCAACAAGAAAGAGTCGTACTTTGATTTTGTGTTAGGCTGCCGATTGTCTACAAGGATCAAAGGGTTGATAGAAAGCCAGCTAGAAACTGGTGGCTACTTTCTTGGGTGAAAAGTGTTCAACAAGGAAGAGTCGCACTGTGATTCTGTGATAGGCTGCTGAGTGTCTACAAGGATCAGAGGGTATTCAATAGGAAAGAGATCATTAAGATAGATAGGTTTCAGGGAGGAAACTGGAAAATCTTTGTAATTGATTCTTTCTATTGAAGGAGAAGAAAATCTGAAATCCGATTGGATTTTCAGGACTGGACGTAGGTTGTCGTTGAACAACCGAACCAGGATAAATCTCTGTGTTTTCTTCTCTAACTCTCTCTCTTTAATTTTCTATATTGCTAACTTTGCATGCCTCAAAATTTAAATTCCGCTGTGCACTTGATACTGATTAATTTGGTAAAGAAAACTGATATATTTTCTGTTATTTCGAGGTCAAGATACCAACAATTGGTATCAGAGCTAACTTCTTGAGAGGTAAAACTTATAAGAAGATGGCCTCAACTGACGTTCTGGGAGAAGGCGCTTCGTTAGCTCGACCACCAGCTTTCAACGGTACAGCCTACATGTACTGGAAGCAAAGAATGCTCATATTTCTGGAAGCAAGTGGCATAGATATCCTTGATGCTGTTGAAAACGGTCCGTACATTCCCAAGATTGCAGGAACTGACAACTCAATGATTATCAAGCCTAGAGCCGACTGGTCAGATGATGACAAGAAGAAGGTTGGTTTCAATGCGAAGGCTAAGAACATCATCACGTCCGCCCTATGTGCAGAAGAGTTCTTTAGAGTGTCCAATTGCAAGTCAGCAAAAGAGATGTGGGACATCCTCCAAGAAACTCACGAAGGTACTACTGATGTTAAGAGAGCTCGTGTGAATACGCTCATGCACGAATATGAATTATTTAGCATGAAGAAAGAAGAGTCAATCAGCGATTTGCAAACCAGATTCACACACATAATTACAAAAAAGAACTTATTGGATGCACAAGATTGGTTAAAAACCCTAATTGGACAAGAATAAGCCTAGGGAGGACGAAAATGACATAAATGTTCATCCAATGACACAAATGAACTTATTGGATGCACAAGATAGGTTAAAAACCCAAATTGGACAAGGATAAGCCTAGGGAGGAGGAAAATGAACTAAATGTTCATCTAATGACACAAATGGACTTATTAGATGCACAAGATTGGTTAAAAACCCTTATTGCACAAGAATAAGCCTAGGGAGGACGAAAATGACCTAAATATTAATCCAATTACACCAATGAATTTATGGGATGCACAAGATTGGTTAAAAACCCTAATTGGACAAGAATAAGCCTAGGGAGGACGAAAATGACCAAAATGTTCATCCAATGACACAAACACACCTATTGGATGCACAAGATTGATTAAAAACCCTTATTGGAAAAGATTAAGCCTAGGGAGGACGAAAATGACCAAAATGTTCATCCAATGACACAAACACACCTATTGGATGCACAAGATTGATTAAAAACCCTTATTGGAAAAGATTAAGCCTAGGGAGGACGAAAATGAATTAAATGATCATCCAATTACACAAATGAACCACAAGATTGGTTAAAAATCCTAATTGGACAAGAATAAGCCTAGGGAGGACGAAAATGACCTTAATGTTCATCCAATGACACAAATGAACTGATAGGATGCACAAGATTGGTTAAAAACCCTAATTGCACAAGAATAAGCCTAAGCAGGAAGAAAATAACCTAAATGTTCATCCAATTACACAAATGATCTTATTGGATGCACAAGATTGGTTAAAAATCCTAATTGCACAATAATAAGCCTAGGGTGGACGAAAATGACCGAAATGTTCATCCAATTACACAAAAGAACTTATTGGATGCACAAGATTGGTCTAAAACACAAATCGGACATGAATAAGCCTAGGGAGGACGAAAATGACCTAAATGTTCATCCAATAACACAAACACA
>NW_027337090.1:0-2269 GCF_000331145.2 Cicer arietinum | reverse complement strand
TCTTGTCCAATTAGGGTTTTTAACCAATCTTGTGCATCCAATAGGTGTGTTTGTGTCATTGGATGAACATTTAGGTCATTTTCTTTCTCCCTAGGTTTATTCTTGTCTAATTAGGGTTTTTAACCAATCTTGTGCTTCCAATAAGTGTGTTTGTGTCGTTGGATGAACATTTAGTCATTTTCGTCCTCCTTAGTTTTATTCTTGTCCAATTAGGGTTTTTAACCAATCTTGTACATCCAATAGGTGTGTTTGTGTCATTGGCTGAACATTTACGTCATTTTTAACCTCCATAAGCTTATTCTTGTGAAATAATGAGACATCTTAGAGATTCTGAAGCTTGAAAATAATTTAACTCGTGGTTAACATTTGATTTACAAAATGTTTATCTTGTTTTAGCTATTGAAAGTTTTAATAGCTTCAGTGTTATGTGTTTGAATTATAGTATTTGGCCAGTAATTATCATTCCATACAATGCTCTTTCATGGGTGTGCATGAAACAAACATATTTTATAATAGAAGATGCTACTGAATTAACCAATCTTGTGCATCCTGTAACACCCCGATTTTCAAAGCGAAGGTGTATTTTTTTTTTCAAAAGAGATTAAAATAAAACAGAGAAAAACAAATAAGGAAATACTTTTGGATAAATAATTGAGTCATTATAATTTTACAAGCAGCGAAAAAATTTCTCAAAATACGAATCCATAGTATTTACACTTGAAAAGGTGGTACATAGACTCCATCATAAATAACATGTCAAACAGACAATATTAGTATAGGTACAGTTTTCCGAATTAAAATACTGCAGCCCAAAAAGAAGGACGTCTAGTCCCTATACATCAACCTAATCTGATCATCCTACCAAAAAACTATACACCCTGAGTGATCTCCACGCGCCCCGTGAGATCCTCCTACATAGCTCCAGTCAAGCATTCCCATTTGTAGGGTACGAACCGGCAGGATCGTCCTGGCTCTCATCTGAGGGCAAGGCCCAGATTTCCACAATAGTTGTAAAGGGTCACCAACCGAAATTAACAGTTAACACATAACATTTAAGTTTTTAAATGCACAAAATAACCTTTCAACTAAGCATGCACCTTAAAAGGATTTCTCATATGCTAAAAGTTCATGTAATGCTTGCCAATTAAAAATGAAATCAAAATAAAGTTCTCAATCCATCAAGTAATACATCACTGACCAAAACATTGATAAATCAATTGAGCAATCGATTATCTAACTCAAAATAAGAATTCTTACTGAGCCAATCGATTGCCAAATCGATTTTGTCAGTTCTGCTGAGCTCCTGTATGGCCAAATCGATTTCTAAACCGATTTCGTCAGTTTTGCTGAGTTCCTGTGTGGCCCGATCGATTGCCAATTCGATTTTGTCAGTTTTGCTGAGTTCCTGACTTAAGGCCAATCGATTTCCAAATCGATTTCTTAAATGGTTTTGAAAAACAGATTACAAAATCGATTGGCAAATCGATTTTGCCAATATAGCAAAGTCCCTGCAACTCATCAAATCGATTGGGAAATCGATTTCCCTGCTTATCCTTCCAAAAATACATAAACTAATCCAATCCCATTCATACACAAACCACGTCTTAACACTTAGCAATTCCTCCTACGCGATTACTACGACACACGAAGGTTCGATAACCATCATACTCACACACAATACACAACACATAGCACTTAACACCTTCATCTCAGTTATCACGATAAATCAAAATTCGAATCACTCAATCATAAACTCAAATCAAACATGACTCGCGTGCCAGGCACCCTAATGCAATGCGTATATGCCAAAATGCATGGACTCGGAATTCCAAACCAAAACCCTCCTCGAAGGGCCATAAATCATAATTGTACCGCCTATCGCAGGCCAAAGTACCAATTACTGAGGTGCCACCTGTCACGGGTCAGCACGATTTACTAAAAAGCGTAAATCATAAACGTACCACCTATCACGGGTCAGTACTGTTTATCGAGGTGCCACCTATCACGGGTCAACACGATTTACTAAAAGAAAAAGCGTAAGTCGTAAACGTACCTCCTATCACAGGCCAAAGTACTGTTTACCGAGGTGCCACCTATCACGGGTCAGCACATCTTACCAAAACGTAAATCGTAAACGTACCACCTATCACAGGTTAGTACTGTTTACCGAGGTGCCACCTATCACGGGTCAACACGATTTACCAAGATGAAATGCATGAACATACACAGACTCCATCCACAACAATCGTTAAGCAAATGCAGATATTAA
>NW_027337089.1:0-1723 GCF_000331145.2 Cicer arietinum | reverse complement strand
GACAAAAAAAATGAGTTTGTTTGATTGGAGTTATTATTTAAAAATGCGAGTTTTAGGACAATCTAGTTGTACGACCCGTGTCTCAAAAACTCAAGGGGCAATAAAGAAATCACATCTAATTTAATCCTCTTAAAAATATTTTATATTATTTTCGATTTGGAAATTGAGTTTCAAAACCACGAAATAGTTCAACTTGTGTCTTAACAATTCAAAGATAAAAAAATGTCACATCTAATTAATTAAATTTTAAAAAGTTGATTTTAGGTTTATTTATTTATAAAAAAAAATTTAAAACTATCAAAATGTATAATTTTTATTCTTCAACTTAGGGATTAAAAAATGTTATTTTTAGTTAACCTTTGATAATATTTATTTATTAATTTGTTTATGAGTTTTAATTTATTATATTAGTTGTGAAGATGAGATTTAAAACCACCAAGTTGTCACAATTTGTGTCCTAACTACTCAAAGATTAAAAAGATGTTACATCTAGTTAATTTTTAATGAAATATTTGTTTGTGTTTTTTTTTTTTTAAAGAAATTTGATATTTAGTTATGAAGCAAATTATATTTCTGAAAAAATATAAGAAGCGAAAAAAAACCTAATGGGCTGAGATGGACACATTTGCATTTTGTTTTTGTTTGGAGTCCAACTGAACTTAGGTTTAACACAACAAAACAAAATAAAAAAACTAAAAGGAGCATAACATTGAAACCCTAATAGAAACTTACAAAATCACACAAGTGAGCGGTGACTGGGTTAATAGAGAAACCATCAACTGTTTCTGGAACAAAAAAAGAAAAAAAAAAATGAAGAAGAGGAAACCGATTAAGAGAGAGAGAGGAAACCAAGAGAGGGAGATAGAGGAAAACGAGAGAGGGGAAGAGATCAAGGAGGAGGGCTTGGCGAGCTTGGCTGTTGTTTCGGTGGCGACGGCAACGACAACATCGTCACATATTTGAACTTTTTAGTCTTATTTTTTTCCTGTTCATTATGTTATCTTATTTTTGTTCTTACAAATCAAAAATCTATATTTTTATCAAAAAAAAAAAAGTAATTACATGGTGAAGATAAAGAACAAACAAATTTATTATATAGGAGAAGAAAAAAATACCTTGATGTTTTCTATTTGTTTCCTTTTACTGATACTTCCTCCGGTTTTTGCCTCTTCTTTGTATGTATTTTTTTTATAAGCAGAGTTAAAGATCTGACCCCCTTTTGAAAACAAATGAAGATGTATTTATAGAGTTTTTTCAAATGTTTAGTTGCTTACTTGCTCTACGTTTGCTTCCCCATTAATTTTATGTTTGATGCTTAATTTATTTTGCTCATAATTTGATTTTTCTGCATATCTGATGCATTCATGGTTTTAGCCTTATTTGTTTTTATATGATTATGTTCATCTACTAGACATAGCTGGTTTGTTGGGCTAAAGAACTTTTTTTACTTGCAACTTTGGTTTGCTTTGTAGATGGATCTAACTGAATTTGTCTTTTAAAACTCAGAAGTTTGTCTCTTTTCTAAGGGAGTTGATTTTTTCATTATTTAATTCATTACATACCATTTTTGCCATATTAAAGTGCATCAACAGAAGAAAAAAAAAAAGCAAGGCAGGTTAGAGAAGCAAGACACCATAAGCAGAAAGCTCGCTTGTTTAAAATTGTAAATTGATTTGACTTAATGTTTAAAATTGTAATTTGATTTGGCTTAGTGTTTAAAATT
>NW_027337088.1:0-1408 GCF_000331145.2 Cicer arietinum | reverse complement strand
ATCTTGTGCATCCAATATGTTCATTAGTGTCATTGGATTAACATTTAGGTCATTTTCGTCCTCTTTAGGTTTATTCTAGGCCAATTAGGGTTTTTAACCAATCTTGTGCATCCGATATGTGTGTTTGTGTCATTGGATGGACATTTAGGCCATTATCGTCCTCCCTAGGCTTATTCTTGTCTAATTAGGGTTTTTAACCAATCTTGTGCATCCAATATGTTCATTAGTGTCATTGGATTAACATTTAGGTCATTTTCGTCCTCTTTAGGTTTATTCTAGGCCAATTAGGGTTTTTAACCAATCTTGTGCATCCGATATGTGTGTTTGTGTCATTGGATGGACATTTAGGCCATTATCGTCCTCCCTAGGCTTATTCTTGTCTAATTAGGGTTTTTAACCAATCTTGTGCATACAATAAGTTCATTTGTGTCATTGGATGAACATTTATGTCATTTTCGTCCTCCCTAGACTTATTCTTGTCCAATTAGGGTTTTTAACCAATCTTGTGCATCCAATAAGTTCATTTGTGTCATTGGATAAACATTTAGGTCATTTTCGTCCTCCCAAGGCTTATTCTTGTCCAATTAGGGTTTTTTTACCAATCTTGTGCATTCAATAAGTTCATTTGTGTGGTTGGATTAACAATTAGGTCATTTTCATCCTACCAAGGCTTATTCTTGTCCAATTAGGGTTTTTAACCAATCTTGTGCATCCAGTAGGTGTGTTTGTGTCATTGGATGAAGATTTAGGTCATTTTCGTCCTCCCTAGACTTATTCTTGTCCAAGTAGGGTTTTTAACCAATCTTGTGCATGGAAAAAGTTCATTCATGTCATTGAATGTACATTTAGGTAATTTTTGTCCTCCTTAGGTTTATTCTAGTCCAATTAGGGTTTTTAACCAATCTTGTGCATGCAATAAGTTCATTTGTGTCATTGGATTAACATTTAGGTCATTTTCCTCAACCCTAGCCTTATTCTTGTCCAATTAGGGTTTTTAACCAATCTTGTGCATCCAGTAGGTGTGTTTGTGTCATTGGATGAACATTTAGGTCATTTTCGTCCTTCCTAGACTTATTCTTGTCGAATTAGGGTTTTTAACCAATCTTGTGCATTCAATAAGTTTATTTGTGTCATTGGATTAACATTTAGGTCATTTTCCTCAACCCTAGCCTTATTCTTGTCCAATTAGGGTTTTTAACCAATCTTGTGCATCCAATAAGTTCATTTGTGTCATTGGATAAACATTTAGGTCATTTTCGTCCTCCCAAGGCTTATTCTTGTCCAATTAGGGTTTTTTACCAATCTTGTGCATTCAATAAGTTCATTTGTGTGATTGGATTAACAATTAGGTCATTTTCATCCTCCCAAGGCTTATTCTTGTCCAATTAGGGTTTTTAACCAATCTTGT
>NW_027337087.1:0-992 GCF_000331145.2 Cicer arietinum | reverse complement strand
CGAAAATGACCTAAAAGTTCATCCAATTACACAAATGAACTTATTGGATGCACAAGATTGGTTAAAAACCCTAATTGGACAAGAATAATCATAGGGATTATGAAAATGACCTAAATGTTCATCCAATGACACAAATGAACTTATTGGATGCACAAGATAGGTTAAAAACCCAAATTGGACAAGAAAAACCTAGGGAGGACGAAAATGACCTAAATGTTCATCCAATTACCCAAATTAACTTAGTGGATGCACAAGATTGGTTAAATAACCTAATTGCACAAGAATAAGCCTAGGAAGGACGCAAATGGCTTAAATGTTCATCCAATTACACAAATGAACTTATTGGATGCACAAGATTGGTTAAAAACCCTAATTTGACAATAATAAGCCTAGGGAGGACGAAAATGACGTTAATGTTCATCCAATTACACAAATGAACTTATTGGATGCACAAGATTGGTTAAAAACCCTAATTGGACACGAATATGCATAGGGAGGACGAATATGACCTAAATGTTCATCCAATGACACAACTGAACTTATTAGATGCACAAGATTGGTTAAAAACCCTAATTGCACAAGTATTAGCCTAGATATGACGAAAATGACCTAAATGTTCATCCAATGACACAAACACACCTTTTGGATGCACATGATTGGTTAAAAACCCTTATTGGAAAAGAATAAGCCTAGGGAGGTTGAAAATGACCTAAATGTTCATCCAATTACACAAATGAACTTATTGGATGCACAAGATTGGTTAAAAACCCTAATTGGACAAGAATAAGCATAGGGATTATGAAAATGACCTAAATGTTCATCCAATGACACAAATGAACTTATTGGATGCACAAGATAGGTTAAAAACCCAAATTGGACAAGAAAAACCTAGGGAGGACGAAAATGACCTAAATGATCATCCAATTACACAAATTAACTTAGTGGATGCACAAGATTGGTTAAATAACCTAATTGCACAAGAATAAGCCTAG
>NW_027337086.1:0-405 GCF_000331145.2 Cicer arietinum | reverse complement strand
TTGTACGAAAATATGGATTTCCGTCCATTTTTGTCGGGTAGTACAAAAATTGCCCGAAAAGTCCAGAAGAAATCGAGGACCAGAGACCCTTAAAGCATTCTTCTCCTAAATTTATAATTGTGTTTAGGGTTTCGCGTCAGATTTCAAATACTAACTACCATATTGTACGAAAATATGGATTTCCGTCCATTTTTGTCGGGTAGTACAAAAATTGCCCGAAAAGTCCAGAAGAAATCGAGGACCAGAGACCCTTAAAGCATTCTTCTCCTAAATTTATAATTTTCTTTTGGGTTCCGCGAAAGTTTCTAAACACTGGCCAATGTTTGGTAAACCAATACGGAATTCAATCCATCTTTATCTAGTGGTACAAAAATCCCCAAAAAAGTCTAGATGAAATTGAGGACC
>NW_027337085.1:969-1374 GCF_000331145.2 Cicer arietinum | reverse complement strand
CCAATGACACAAATGAACTTATTGCATGCACAAGAATGGTTAAAAACCTTAATTGGACAAGAAGAAGTCTAGGGAGGATGAAAATGACCCAAATGTTCATCCAACGACACAAACACACCTATTGGATGCACACGATTGGTTAAAAACCGTAATTGAACTAGAATAAACCTAGGGAGGACGAAAATGACCTAAATGTTAATCCAATGACACAAACACACCTATTGGATGCACAAGATTTGTTAAAAACCTTAATTGAAATGGAATAAACCTAGGGAGGACGAAAATGACCTAAATGTTAATCCAATGAAACAAATGAACTTATTGGATGCACAAGATTGGTTAAAAACACTTATTGGACAAGAATAAGCCTAGGGAGTACGAAAATGACCAAAATGTTAATCCAAT
>NW_027337085.1:0-485 GCF_000331145.2 Cicer arietinum | reverse complement strand
AATGACACAAATGAACTTATTAGATGCACAAGATTGGCTAAAAACCCTAATTGGACAAGAATAAGCCTATGGAGGACGAAAATAACCTAAATGTTCATCTAATTGTTGGTATGTATGACCTCGAAATAATCAGAATGTATTAGTTCTTTAAGAAATTAAATCAGAATTATACGCACAGCGGAATTAAATTGCGACATACAAGATTAGCAATTGCAAGTAGATTGATAAGAGTTTAACCAAGATGCATGCAAGTCAAATTATCAGTTTAAACAATATTACCTAACACAGAATATGTTTAACATGCATCTAATATTAATCACACATACAAATTTTGCAAGATAGAAAATTAAAGGAGTTAAGGGTTAGAGAAGATTGCACCAAGAATTTATCCTGGTTTAGTTGTCAACGTGACAACCTACATTCAGTCCTGATAATCCAATCGGATTTCAGATTTTCTTCTCCAATAGAAAGAATCAATTACAAAT
>NW_027337084.1:1677-1903 GCF_000331145.2 Cicer arietinum | reverse complement strand
ACTTAGTTCTTAAATTAGAGGCTGAAGGCCAATCATCCCAGCTTATAAATCAGAGGATGAGGGTCAATCATCCCTGCTTTTAAACCAGAGGATGCGGGTCAATGTCCCGTCTCTTAAATAATAGGGTGTGGGTTAGTGTCTCAAATTTAAATTTAACCACTAAATATGAAATGTCATGAATGCATTTAATGAATGGACATTTTCCTTCATTTTCATCTTTTTTTAT
>NW_027337084.1:0-861 GCF_000331145.2 Cicer arietinum | reverse complement strand
GTCGCCCTTTTAGGTTTTCAACCTAGCGGGTATTTACTATTATTTTTTGTACCCTAATTTTTGCCTAGGTCTCTCTTTCAGGTTTTCAACCTAGCGGGTATTTATTATTATTTTTTTATACCCTAATTTTTGCCTAGGTTGTCCTTTTGGATTTTAAACCTAGCGGGTCTTCATTTAGATGTAATACTTTTTGAAGCATCAATGTGTGAAAGTAGTGATAAGTCTTCTTGATCCATATTGGTGTAGATCATAACAAACTTGAATGTATTGGTATTGGGGCTCATATATTTGGGAGTCCACTTATGTGCTAGTCCTTTTAAATATGTGAAATTTTCTTGAGTGTTAATTCTTTCTTTTGAAGCTCTGAAGTTCGTATGTTCTTCTTTTAAGATATTTTGAAACAATTGTCCTTGATATGAGGCAGTCAACATTTTTCTTGACTTGAATTCTGTTTACGAGATAATATTTGGTATGAGAATTTTCTATCTAGCTTTCTTCTACATTTGATAGTAAGCAGGGTGGTCGTGACTTTCATTCTTGTGAGTGACTATTCTTCATCATGACTTAATTATAGTCTGATTTTCAGGGAGGGTGTCCCACTGTTACGAGATAATATTTGGTACGAGAATTTTCTATCTAGCTTTCTTCTACATTTGATAGTAAGCAGGATGGTCGTGACTTTCATTCTTGTGAGTGACTATTCTTCATCATGACTTACTTTTAACATTGAAAATAAAACAGCTAGAACGTCAACTAGTTGATTATATTGTTGAGGGGAGGGACATAATGGAAAATGATTTCAACTTTTAGACATTTGTCTAATATGTACATATAAATGAACATCTTCTTATCCCAAATTTT
>NW_027337083.1:8002-8410 GCF_000331145.2 Cicer arietinum | reverse complement strand
CCAATAGGTGTGTTTGTTTTATTGGATGAACATTTAGGTCATTTTCGCCCTCCTTTGGCTTATCCTTTTCCAATTAGGGTTTTTAACCAATCTTGTGCATTCTATCAGTTCATTTGTATCTTTGGATGTACATTTAGGTTATTTTCATCCTCCCTAGGTTTATTCGAATCCTATTAGGGTTTTAACAATCTTGTGCATCCAATAGGTGTGTTTGTTTCATTGGATGAACATTTAGGTCATTTTCATTCTCCTTAGGCTTATTCTTGTCTAATTAGGGTTTTTAACTAATCTTGTGCATCCAATAGGTGTGTTTGTGTCATTGGAAGAACATTCAGGTCATTTTCGCCCTCCCTAGTCTTATTCTTGTCCAATTAGTATTTTTAACTAATCTTGTGCATCCAACAAGTT
>NW_027337083.1:4295-7281 GCF_000331145.2 Cicer arietinum | reverse complement strand
GGCTTATTCTTGTCCAATTAGGGTTTTTAACCAATCTTGTGCATCCAATAAGTTCATTTGTGTCATTGGATGAACATTTAGGTCATTTTCGTCCTTCCTTGGCTTATTCTTGTCCAATTAGGGTTTTAACCAATCTTGTGCAACCAATAGGTGTGGTTGAGTCATTGGATGAACATTTAGGTTATTTTCGTCCTCCTTAGGCTTATTCTTGTCTAATTAGGGTTTTTAACCAATCTTGTGCATCCAATAGGTGTGTTTGTGTCATTGGATGAACATTTAGGTCATTTTCGTCCTTCCTTGGCTTATTCTTGTCCAATTAGGGTTTTAACCAATCTTGTGCATCCAATAGGTGTGTTTGTGTCATTGGATGAATATTTAGGTTATTTTCGTCCTCCATTGGCTTATTCTTGTCCAATTAGGGTTTTTAACAAATCTCGTGCATCCAATAAGTTCATTGGTGTCTTTGGATGAACATTTAGGTCATTTTCGTCCTGCCTAGACTCATTCTTGTCCAACTAGGGTTTTTAACCAATCTTGTGCATCCAATAGGTGTGTTTGTGTCATTAAATTAATATTTAGGTCATTTTCGTCCTCCAAGTAGGGTTTTTAACCAATCTTGTGCATCCAATAAGTTCATTTGCGTCTTTGGATGAACATTTAGTTCCTTTTCATCCTCCCTAGGTTTATTCAAATCCAATTAGGGTTTTTAACCAATCTTGTGCATCCAATAGGTGTGTTTGTCATTATTGATGAACATTTAGGTCATTTTAGCCCTCCCTAGGCTTATTCTTGTCCAATTAGGGTTTTAACCAATCTTGTGCATCTAATAGGTGTGTTTGTGTCATTGTATGAACATTTCGGTCATTTTCGTCCCCCCTAGGCTTATTTTTGTCCAATTAGGGTTTTAAACTCATCTTGTGCATCCAATACGTTCATTTGTGTCATTGGATGAAAATTTAGGTCATTTTCGTCCTCCCTAGGTTTATTCTAGTCCAATTAGGGTTTTTAACCAATCTTGAGCATCCAATAGGTGTGTTTGTGTCATTGGATGAACATTTAGGTCATTTTCGTCCTCCCTAGGCTTATTCTTGTCTAATTAGGGTTTTTAACCAATCTTGTGCATCCAATAGGTGTGTTTATGTCATTGGATGAATATTTAGGTCATTTTCGTCCTCCAAGTAGGGTTTTTAACCAATCTTGTGCATCCAATAAGTTCATTTGCGTCTTTGGATGAACATTTAGTTCATTTTCGTCCTCCCTAGGTTTATTCAAATCCAATTAGGGTTTTTAACGAATCTTGTGCATCCCATAGGTGTGTTTGTCATTATTGATGAACATTTAGGTCATTTTAGCCCTTCCTAGGCTTATTCTTGTCCAATTAGGGTTTTAACCAATCTTGTGCATCCAATAGGTGTGTTTGTGTCATTGTGTGAACATTTCGGTCATTTTCGTCCTCCCTAGGCTTATTCTTTTCCAATTAGGATTTTAACCAATCTTGTGCATGCAATAGGTGTGTTTGTTTTATTGGATGAACATTTAGGTCATTTTCGCCCTCCTTTGGCTTATTCTTTTCCAATTAGGGTTTTTAATCAATCTTGTGCATCCTATAAGTTCATTTGTATCTTTGGATGAACATTTAGGTTATTTTCATCCTCCCTAGGTTTATTCGAAACCAATTAGGGTTTTAACAATCTTGTGCATCCAATAGGTGTGTTTGTGTCATTGGATGAACATTCAGGTCATTTTCGTTCTCCTTAGGCTTATTCTTGTCAAATAGGATTTTTAACCAATCTTGTGCATCCAATAGGTGTGTTTGTGTCATTGGATGAACATTCAGGTCATTTTCGTCCTCCCTAAACTTATTCTTGTCCAACTAGGGATTTTAACCAATCTTGTGCATCCAATAGTTGTGCTTGTGTCTTTGGATGAACATTTAGGTCATTTTCGTCCTTCCTAGGTTTGTTCTAGTCAAATTAGGGTTTTTAACCAAATTTGTGCATCCAATAGGTGTATTTGTGTCATTGGATGAACATTTAGGTCATTTTCGTCCTCCCTAGGCTTATTCTTTTCCAATTAGGGTTTTAACCAATCTTGTGCATCCAATAGGTGTGTTTTTGTCAATGCATGAATATTTAGGTCATTTTCGTCCTCCATTGGATTATTGTTGTCCAATTAGCGTTTTTAACCAATCTTGTGCATCCAATAAGTTGATTTGTGTCTTTGGATGAACATTTAGGTCATTTTCGTCCTCCCTAGGCTTATTCTTGTCCAATTAGGGTTTTTAATCAATCTTGTGCATCCAATAGGTGTGTTTTCTGTCATTGGATGAACATTTAGGTCATTTTCGTCCTCCCTAGGCTTATTCTTGTCCAATTAGGGTTTTTAATCAATCTTGTGCATCCAATAGGTGTGTTTTCTGTCATTGGATGAACATTTAGGTCATTTTCGTCCTCCCTAGGCTTATTCTTGTCCAATTAGGGTTTTTAATCAATCTTGTGCATCCAATAGGTGTGTTTTCTGTCATTGGATGAACATTTAGGTCATTTTCGTCCTCCCTAGGCTTATTCTTGTCCAATTAGGGTTTTTAATCAATCTTGTGCATCCAATAGGTGTGTTTTCTGTCATTGGATGAACATTTAGGTCATTTTCGTCCTCCCTAGGCTTATTCTTGTCCAATTAGGGTTTTTAATCAATCTTGTGCATCCAATAGGTGTGTTTTCTGTCATTGGATGAACATTTTGGTCATTTTCGTCCTCCCTAGGCTTATTCTTGTCCAATTAGGGTTTTTAACCAATCTCGTGCATCCAATAAGTTCATTGGTGTCTTTGGATGAACATTTAGGTCATTTTCATCCTCCCTAGGATTATTCTAATCAAATTAGGGTTTTTTACCCATCTTCTGCATCCAATACGTTCATTTGTGTCATTGGATGAAAATTTAGGTCATTTTCGTCCTCCCTAGGTTTATTCTAGTCCAATTAGGGTTG
>NW_027337083.1:0-4186 GCF_000331145.2 Cicer arietinum | reverse complement strand
CTTGTGCATCCAATAGGTGTGTTTGTGTCATTGAATGAATATTTAGGTCATTTTCGTCCTCCAAGTAGGGTTTTTAACCAATCTTGTGCATCCAATAAGTTCATTTGCGTCTTTGGATGAACATTTAGTTCATTTTCGTTCTCCCTAGGTTTATTCAAATCCAATTAAGGTTTTTAACCAATCTTGTGCATCCAATAGGTGTGTTTGTCATTATTGATGAACATTTAGGTCATTTTAGCCCTCCCTAGGCTTATTCTTGTCCAATTAGGGTTTTAACCAATCTTGTGCATCCAATAGGTGTGTTTGTCATTATTGATGAACATTTAGGTCATTTTAGCCCTCCCTAGGCTTATTCTTGTCCAATTAGGGTTTTAACCAATCTTGTGCATCCAATAGGTGTGTTTGTCATTATTGATGAACATTTAGGTCATTTTAGCCCTCCCTAGGCTTATTCTTGTCCAATTAGGGTTTTAACCAATCTTGTGCATCCAATAGGTGTGTTTGTGTCATTGTATGAATATTTCGGTCATTTTCGTCCTCCCAAGGCTTATTCTAGTCCAATTAGGGTTTTAACCAATCTTGTGCATCCAATAGGTGTGTTTGTTTTATTGGATGAACATTTAGGTCATTTTCGCCCTCTTTTGGCTTATTCTTTTCCAATTAAGGTTTTTAACCAATCTTGTGCATCCTATAAGTTCATTTGTATTTTGGATGAACATTTAGGTTATTTTCATCCTCCCTAGGTTTATTCAAATCCTATTAGGGTTTTAACAATCTTGTGCATCCCATAGGTGTGTTTGTTTCATTGGATGAACATTTAGGTCATTTTCATTCTCCTTAGGCTTATTCTTGCCCAATTAGGGTTTTAACCAATCTTGTGCATCCAATAGGTGTGTTTGATTCTTTGGATGAACATTTAGTTCATTTTCGCCCTCCCTTGGCTTATTCTTGTCCAATTAGGGTTTTTAACCAATCTTGTGCATCCAATAGGTGTGTTTGATTCTTTGGATGAACATTTAGTTCATTTTCGCCCTCCCTTGGCTTATTCTTGTCCAATTAGGGTTTTTAACCAATCTTGTGCATCCAATAGGTGTGTTTGATTCTTTGGATGAACATTTAGTTCATTTTCGCCCTCCCTTGGCTTATTCTTGTCCAATTAGGGTTTTTAACCAATCTTGTGCATCCAATAGGTGTGTTTGATTCTTTGGATGAACATTTAGTTCATTTTCGCCCTCCCTTGGCTTATTCTTGTCCAATTAGGGTTTTTAACCAATCTTGTGCATCCAATAGGTGTGTTTGTTTCATTGGATGAACATTTAGGTCATTTATATCCTCCTTAGGCTTATTCTTGTCTAATTAGGGTTTTTAATCAATCTTGTGCACCCAATAGGTGTGTTTGTGTCATTGGATGAACATTTAGGTCATTTTCGTCCTCCCAAAACTTATTTTTGTCCAACTAGGGATTTTAACCAATCTTGTCCATCCAATAGTTGTGCTTGTGTCTTTGGATGAACATTTAGGTCATTTTCGTCCTTCCTAGGTTTGTTCTAGTCCAATTAGGGTTTTTAACCAAACTTGTGCATCCAATAGGGGTATTTGTGTCATTGGATGAACATTTAGGTCATTTTCGTCCTCCCTAGGCTTATTCTTGCCCAATTAGGGTTTTAACCAATCTTGTGCATCCAATAGGTGTGTTTGTGTCATTGGATGAATATTTAGGTGATTTTCGTCCTCCATTGGCTTATTCTTATCCAATTAGGGTTTTTAACCAATCTTGTGCATCCTATAAGTTATTTTGTGTCTTTGGATGAACATTTAGGTTATTCTCATCCTCCTTAGGTTTATTCAAATCCAATTAGGGTTTTTAAACAATCTTGTGCATCCAATTGGTGTGTTTGTTTCATTGGATGAACATTTAGGTCATTTTCATCCTCCTTAGGCTTATTCTTGTCTAATTAGGGTTTTTAACCAATCTTGTGCATCCAATAGGTGTGTTTGTGTCATTGGATGAACATTTAGGTCATTTTCGTCCTCCCTAGGCTTATTCTTGTCCAATTAGGGTTTTAACCAATCTTGTGCATCCAATAGGTGTGTTTGTGTCATTGGATGAACATTTAGGTCATTTTCGTCCTCCCTAGGCTTATTCTTGTCCAATTAGGGTTTTAACCAATCTTGTGCATCCAATAGGTGTGTTTGTGTCATTGGATGAACATTTAGGTCATTTTCGTCCTCCCTAGGCTTATTCTTGTCCAATTAGGGTTTTAACCAATCTTGTGCATCCAATAGGTGTGTTTTTGTCAATGGATGAATATTTAGGTCATTTTCGTCCTTCATTGGATTATTCTTGTCCAATTAGCGTTTTTAACCAATCTTGTGCATCCAATAACTTGATTTGTGTCTTTGGATGAACATTTAGATCATTTTCATCCTCCTTAGGTTTATTTTACTCCAATTAGGGTTTTAAACAAATCTTGTGCATCCAATAGGTGTGTTTGTGTCTTAGATGAACATTTAGGTCATTTTCGTCCTCCCTAGGCTTATTCTTGTCCAATTAGGGTTTTAACCAATTTGTGCATCCAATAGGTGTGTTTGTGTCATTGGATGAACATTTTGGTCATTTTCTTCCTCCTTAGGCTTATTCTTGTCCAATTAGGGTTTTAACCAATCTTGTGCATCCAATAGGTGTGTTTGTTTCATTGGATGAATATTTAGGTCATTTACGCCCTCCCTTGGCTTATTCTTGTCCAATTAGGGCTTTTAACCAATCTTGTGCATCTAATAGGTGCGTTAGGGTCATTCGATGAACATCTAGGTCATTTTCGTCCTTCCTACACTTATTCTTATCCAACTAGGGTTTTTAACCAATCTTGTGCATCCAATAGGTGTGTTTGTGTCATTGGATGAATATTTAGGTGATTTTCGTCCTCCATTGGCTTATTCTTATCCAATTAGGGTTTTTAACCAATCTTGTGCATCCTATAAGTTCATTTGTGTCTTTGGATGAACATTTAGGTTATTCTCATCCTCCCTAGGTTTATTCAAATCCAATTAGGGTTTTTAAACAATCTTGTGCATCCAATAGGTGTGTTTGTGTCTTTGGATGAACATTTAGGTCATTTTCGTCCTTCCTAGGTTTGTTCTAGTCCAATTAGGGTTTTTAACCAAACTTGTGCATCCAATAGGGGTCTTTGTGTCATTGGATGAACATTTAGGTCATTTTTGTCCTCCCTAGGCTTATTCTTGCCCAATTAGGGTTTTAACCAATCTTGTGCATCCAATAGGTGTGTTTTTGTCAATGGATGAATGTTTAGGTGATTTTCGCCCTCCCTTGGCTTATTCTTGTCCAATTTGGTTTTAAACCAATCTTGTGCATCCAATAGGTGTGTTAGTGTCATTCGATGAACATCTAGGTCATTTTCGTCCTTCCTACATTTATTCTTGTCCAACTAGGGTTTTTAACCAATCTTGTGCATCCAATAGGTGTGTTTGTTTCATTGGATGAACATTTAGGTCATTTTCATCCTCCTTAGGCTTATTCTTGTCTAATTAGGGTTTTTAACCAATCTTGTGCATCCAATAGGTGTGTTTGTTTCATTGGATGAACATTTAGGTCATTTTCATCCTCCTTAGGCTTATTCTTGTCTAATTAGGGTTTTTAACCAATCTTGTGCATCCAATAGGTGTGTTTGTTTCATTGGATGAACATTTAGGTCATTTTCATCCTCCTTAGGCTTATTCTTGTCTAATTAGGGTTTTTAACCAATCTTGTGCATCCAATAGGTGTGTTTGTTTCATTGGATGAACATTTAGGTCATTTTCATCCTCCTTAGGCTTATTCTTGTCTAATTAGGGTTTTTAACCAATCTTGTGCATCCAATAGGTGTGTTTGTTTCATTGGATGAACATTTAGGTCATTTTCATCCTCCTTAGGCTTATTCTTGTCTAATTAGGGTTTTTAACCAATCTTGTGCATCCAATAGGTGTGTTTGTGTCATTGGATGAACATTTAGGTCATTTTCGTCCTCCCTAGGCTTATTCTTGTCCAATTAGGGTTTTAACCAATCTTGGGCATCCAATAGGTGTGTTGTTGTCAATGGATGAATATTTAGGTCATTTTCGTCCTTCATGTTGGATTTTGATCCTTTGATTCCTAATTTTGACATAATTAATAATTCAACAATGTTCA
>NW_027337082.1:18258-22441 GCF_000331145.2 Cicer arietinum | reverse complement strand
TTTTGTCATGGATTAACATTTAGGTCATTTTTTGTCCTCCTTCGACTAATTCTAATCCATTAGGGTTTTTAATCAATCTTATTCATTCAATAAGGTTGTTTATGTCATTGGATTAAGATCTAGGCTATTTTCGTCATCCTTCGACTTAATCTAGTCCATTTAGGGTTTTTAACCAAACTTGTGCATCTGAAAGGTGTGTTTGTGTCATTAGAATAACATTTAGGTAATTTTTGTCCTCCCTGGGCTTTTTCTAATCCATTTAGGGATTTTAACCAATCTTATGAATCAAATAAGTGTGTTTGTGGCGTTGGATTAATATTTAGGCCATTTTTGTCCTCCCTAGGGTTATTCTAATCCATTTAGGATTTTTAACCAATCTTATGAATCCAAAAAGTGTGTGTCACTGGATTAACGTTTAGTTCATTTTTGTCCTCTCTAGGCTTGTTCTAGTCCATTTAGGATTTTTAAACAATCTTGTGCATCCAATAAAGGTGTTTGGGTCATTGGATTAACATTTTCATCATTCTACGTCTTATTCTAGTCCATTTTTGGATTTTAACCAATCTTGTGGATCCAATACGTGTGTTTGTGTCATGTGATTCACCTTTAGGTCATTTGTATCCTACCTAGGCTTATTCTAAAAATTGTGTTTTTGACCAATCTTATGAATCCAAAAATTGTGTTTTTGTCATTGGATTAACATTTAGGTCATTTTCGTCCTCCCAAGGCTTATTGAAGTCCATTTAGGGTTTTTAAACAATCTTGTGCTTCCAATAAGTGTGTTGTGTCATTGGATTAAGACTCTTTCTCGCTCTGTAGGTCATATAACTTGAGCTTTGGATATCAGATTGGCACCTATGAGCAGACGTTGGAAAGATAAAAATCTAAGCTACAACTTTTGTGTTGGAAAGAAAGACCAATTCTGAACTTTACTGGGCCGAAATTACAAATTTTGTAATCTGGATATTTGTAATAATTTTAATTAGCGGGCCACTTGTTTTAAACCCTAAAGTCCAATAACGAGTACTATATATTGGCAGCTTTGTTTCTTTTCTAAGACGAAAAAATTAGGATTCAAATTGCTACAAGAAATAAATAGTTTTATTTTAATTTCATGGAAGGCTAATTTTATAAGATTAATCCACAAGTTCAGAGTTTTATCAACACCTTGAGATTCAGGTTACACTGTCAATTTCTATTCATGATTCTATTCTAGTTTATTTGATTATATTGATATTTTGATGGCTTAAATTTAATTTCAATAGGATTGATTAAATTTATTTGACATAATTTGGTTTCGGTTTCTAATTTAATTGAATTATAATTTTGCGACGCTTGATCGTTAATTATAATATTTTGATGATTGTGATGCTTAATTCAATCAAAGAAACCAAATTCACATAGGATTGATTATGCTTGTTTGATCAATTCTATAGTCAAATAAGAGTAGAATCACAAATTAGAAATTAAACTCATTGATAGAGTCTGTGATAGGTTTGAAATTCGAATAAGTGGATTAATTGTTTTGCTCATCTGTTAAAACAAAAATATAAAAAACTCCCTTTTTAGTTTCCATTTTCAATTCGGTTATTATTACTATATCAGAAGTCCTTGCGAAACAATTCGAGTTATTACCTCTATTTACATTTTATCAATTGTATTTGACCTGTGTGCGATAGCGGATCAAATTGGCGCCATTGTCGGGGACTATCTGATAATAATATTAACTCTGTTTTTATGTGACTGTCTCGAATTGCTCCGAAATTTCGCAAGAAAATCAGAAAAACATCAAGGAACAGGACTCTGTATAAGTTCCTTATACGGAAACAACGGTCAAAAACCCAAATTCCTTCGTTTAGACCTTTTTTGCAATTTTTTTAATTTTTCATATTCTTCAAAAATTCCAAAAAAAAATTGTGTTGCCTTTATTTGATTTTTAGACATTTTTTGTGGTATTTTTAGATTTTTTGGATTTTATTTGATAGGGTTTATATTTTTCACTTCAATTTTAGCATTTGGGACATTATTGGAATTTTCAGAATTGTTATTTTGTATTGCATTGTTATGATGATGCATGACTAGGGCTAGTTCTATGAATTTTCATTCTCTTGAACCTGAAAAAGATAGGATATTTCATTTACGTCGTAGACTTTGAGCTGCTAGTGTTAACGAGTTAGAGTTAGATACTGAAATTGACAACTTGTTGCAAAATACGGCTGATGCGAATAATAGAACCTTAAGACAACTTGCTGCACGTAATGTCAATTATAATGCATTATGTATCACATATCCTGAAGTTATTGTACCATTTGAACTTAAATCTGGTTTAATACACTTGCTTCCATGGTTTAATGGTCTTGCAAGTGAGGATCCCCACAAACACTTGAAGGAATTTCATGTTGTGTGTTCTACCATGAAGCCTCAATGAGTCACAGAAGACCACATTAAGCTGAGAGCCTTCCCATTTTCACTCCAAGATGATGCCAAGGACTGGTTATACTCCTTCAACCCAGGTTCTGTTACAAGTTGGAATGATCTCAAGATATTGTTTCTAGAAAAATTCTTCCCTACCTCAAGAGCTGCTTCAATCAGAAAAGAAATGTGCGGCATTAGGCAGATTGACATGGAATCATTACTTGAGTATTGGGAAAGATTCAAGAAATTAGTGTCAAGCTGTCCTCATCACCAGATTTCTTAACAATTGCTCATCCAATATTTTTATGAAGGCTTGCTACCTATGGATAGAAGCATTTTGGATGCTGCTAGTGGGGGAGCACTTGTCGATAAGACCCTAGAAGTGGCAAAGGCTTTGATTGAGAGCATGTCCATTAATTCTCAGCAGTTTACAACTAGAAGCAATTCAACAGTGTTGACAAAAGGTGTGAATGAAATTCAAGCTTCTTCCCACAAGAATTTAGAAGGAAAACTTGATGAGCTTACATCTTTAGTAAAAAATTTCGCAATAGGTAAAACCCAAGCTATGGTCTGTGGTATTTGCACTTCTCAAGAGCATCATTTAGATTCATGTCCTACATTGCAAGAAGATCCAATTGCTGATGCTCCTCAAGCATATTCAACAAATATATACAATCCTCAAGCCAACTATGATCTATCATCTAACGGGTACAATCTTGGTTGGAGATGGGGGAATTCATCTGTACAATAGCAACCTAGGTAGCAGCAGCAGCAAAATATTCCTCAACAGCAAAACAATGCAACTTCATTAGAGGACCTCGTTAAGCAGATGGCTGTCCAGAATCTTCAATTTCAACAAAGAACAGATTCCACCATTCAAAATTTGGAAATAAAGATTGGTCAGCTAGCCACTTAAATCAATCAATTGCAGACTCAGGGGTCAAACCAATTGCCTGCACAGTCAGTAGTAAATCCAAATGCTCCCAATGTCAGTGCAATTACATTGAGGTCTGGGAAAGCTGTTGAAATTTCAAAGGTACTTGAAACTGCAGTGAAAAATAACAAGGTTGCGAAGGATACTTTGATATCTGAAACTGTTGATGTTGAGCAAAATATACCACTTCCTTTTCCTCAAAGGGTAGTGAAGACTAAGAAAATGGACGAGGCATATAGGGATAACGAGATCTTGGATAAATTTAGGAAGGTGGAAGTAAACATTCCCCTCCTTGAAGCAATTAAACAGATTCCAAGATATGAAAAATTTCTAAAAGATTTGTGCACTCACAAGAGAAGGTTAAAAGGTAATGAAAGAGTAAACATGGGGCAAAATATTTCAGCCCTCATTCACCCCATGCCTCAGAAATGCAAAGATCTAGGAACTTTTTCCATTCCATGTTCCATAGGCAATAGTCAATTTGAAAATGCTATGTTAGATTTAGGAGCTTCCATTAATGTTATGCCTACATCTATTTTTAACTGTCTTGCTCTTGGACATTTACAAAGTATAAGTGTTACCATTCAATTGGCGAACATGAGCAATGCTCGTCCTACTGGACTTGTGGATGATGTACTTGTTTGAGTTAATGAATTGATATTTCCTGCAGAATTTTACATTATGAACATGGAGGGAGATAATAAGTCCAATAGGGCGTGTATCATCTTATGCAAACCATTCTTGAAAACTGCTAGAACAAAAATTGATGTGCATGCTGGAACTCTATCCATGGAGTTTGGTGATAACATTGTAAAATTTAACATCTTTGATGCT
>NW_027337082.1:0-5353 GCF_000331145.2 Cicer arietinum | reverse complement strand
CAATAAAGGTGTTTGTGTCATTGGATTACCATTTAGGTCATTTATTTCATTCTTCAACTTATTCTAGTCCATTTTTGGTTTTTAACCAATCTTGTGCATCCAATACGTGTGTTTATGTCATTGGATTCTCGTTTAGGTCATTTTCGTCCTCCCTAGGCTTATTCTAATCCATTTAGAGTTTTTAACCAATGTTATGAATCCAAAAAGTGTGGTTTTGTCATTGGATTAACATTTATGTCAGTTTCGTCCTCCCTAGACCTATTGAATTCCATTTAGGGTTTTTAAACTATCTTGTGCATCCAATAAGTGTGCTTGTATCATTGAAATAATATTTAGGACATTTTCGTCCTTCCTATGCTTATTCTAATCCATTTAAGGTTTTTAACCAATCTTATGCATCCAATAAGTGTGTTTTTGTTATTGGGTTAACATTTAGTTCATTTTTTTCCTCCCTAGGATTAGTCTAGTCCATTTAGTGTTTTTAAACAATCTTGTGCATCCAAAAAGTGAGTTTGTGTCATTGGATTAACATTTAGGTCATTTTCGTTCTCCTTCGACTAATTCTAATTCATTTAGGATTTTTAACCAATCTTGAGCTTCTAATAAGTGCATTTGTGTCGTTGAATTTACGTTTAGGTCATTCTCTCAAAGTGTTTATACTCGAAGTATTAGGGCTACTGTTTACACTCAAAGCACATAGGCTTGACAAGCCTCTATAATCTATATTTGAAACACATGCAAATAATGATCAAAAGGTCTTGATTCAAGTTATAACGTGGTCAATGTAAGGGTGAGATAATCCTAAGGAGACTGAGGCTGAAAATCAAAGAGGATAAATGAGTAATGATTAAGAGAGAAAAGCAACATTAAGAAGTAACTCCACAAAATATCATTGACTTTTATTTTCACACTCTCTTTGCTCACAACACAACCATTTTTCCTCATTTTATTCCTTTTTCTTTTCTTCTTTTTTCTCTTATTTTATTTATTTATTTATTTTTTTTATAACCTTCAAATTTGAAAACCAAGTTGAGCACCCCTCACTTATTTAAGAAAAGACTCCTTTATCTCCCAAGATTGGGTCAATTCATTGTTTTTCACTTTTAGGCTTGTAATGAGCTATATAACAAAGAATTGGATAATTAGCCTCAAAGGGGCTTAAACAAATGGATAATTGTAGGGTAGGCTTCTTTGACTAGTAGCTTAATCAAGAAGCAAATGCCTAGATCATTTCAATATATGCATGCAGATAAGAGTCAAGTCAAGTTCTGGTGTAACTAGCAATCATGAGTGAGATAACCACCAAGAAAAAAAAAGAATGGAAAAATGTATTCCATTCATAATAAGGCTAAAAAATCTCACAAAGGTTAATGACTTATCACAAATGATACACAATTTAGCATTTTAATCCCATTTATTTTACCAAGAATGCAAATATATTATCCAATCATACCAGTCCAAACAAACACTCAACATTTACAACCATAAAATCTGATGAAAAAGCATGCAGTGCAATGTCCATTTTTATTTTTATTTTTATATTTTTTTATTAATTTTTTTTTTCAAATATAACAAACAAAATCCTAAATAATACCCCCACACTTAAATTACACATTGTCCTCAATGAAAGTAACAAGTATAAAATAAGAGTAAGGAAAGGGAGTTCCCTGTTCAAACTTAAGTGTAGGTGGGCTTTTCCAAGTAGAGTTCTTCTATGGTAGCATCTTCAAGCACAGAGCTCGCATGGAATAGCTTGAGGCGTTGGCCATTAACTTTGAACACTTTCTCGGTGATTTTCACTTTTTATTTTCACAAACACAAGTTGATAAGGGGACATCCCTATTGGTATTTGTAGGCTGTTCTATGAGCCCATAGAGTTTCTTCAAGTTGGTGGCTCTAGTCTTTCCTGTTTTCTTGCACCATCTTTTCTAAGATCTGTTTGATTTCTCTGTTTGAGATTTCAGCTTGCCCATTAGTCTAAGGATGATAAGGTGTAGAAACTCTGTGCACAACCCCATACTTCAGAAGCAAAGTATCCATGGTGCGGTTGCAAAAATGAGTGCCATGATCACTTATGATGGTCTGGGGTATTCCAAACCTGCAAAAAATATTTGATCTGATAAAACCTACAACAACTTTAGAATCATTAGTCCTTGTGGGTATTGCTTCCACCCATTTCAAAACATAATCAATAGCTAGTGAAATATAGACAAAACCAAAAGATACAGGAAAAAGGCCCATAAAGTCAATGACCCATACATCAAATACTTCACAAAAAAGCATAGGTTGTTGAGGCATCTCACTCCTACGAGTGATTGTTATTCTTGCTATTTGGTACTGCTCACAAGTTTTGTAAGTCTCAAAAGCATCTTTAAACAAAGTGTGCCAAAAGAAACCCGAGTCTAAGATTTTTCTTGTTGTCCGTTGATGACCAAAATGTCCCCCAACTTGAGAGGCATGACAAAAATGAAGAATGGATTGAGCCTCATGGTGGGAAACACATCACCTAATCACCTAGTCACTACAGAATTTCCACAAATATGGATCATCCCACACATAGTATATTTTAGGTTTATGTATTTGTGTTCTAGATGCATCTGCAAGAAAGACTCCAACAACTAGATAATTAACTAAATCAGCAAACCAAAGAGTTATCTCACGCAACTGTAGCAGTTGCTCAGCATGGAAGTCATCTTGAATAGGGATGGGGTCCGCATCCATTTCTATTCTGCTCAAATGATCTGCCACCAAATTTTCAACTCCACTCTTAAATTTAATCTCTAAATCAAATTCTTGGAGTAACAACATCCACCGGATCAATCTCGGTTTTGCTTGTGGTTTCTTAAGCAAGAACTTCAAAGCTGCATGGTCAGTAAAAACAACTACCTTCGAACATAGAAAATATGATCTAAACTTATCAAGGGCAAAAACAATAGCTAAAAGTTCCTTTTGGGTGGAAGTATAATCAGCTTGGGCAGAATCTAAAGTCCTAGAAGCATAATAAATAACATGGGCAGCCTTATCAACCCTTTGTGCAAGGACTGCTCCCACTGCATAGTTAGATGCATCACACATAATTTCAAAAGGGAGGGTCCAATTGGGTGGCTGAATTATGGGAGTAGAGGTAAGTGTTGCCTTTAAGAAATCAAACACCTTCTTGCATTTGTCATTAAAGCTGAAACTGACATCTTTTTGCAACAAATTCGACAACAAAAGAGCCATCTTGCTGAAATCCTTGATAAAGCGCATGTAAAAACCTGCATGGCCAAGAAAAGAACGAATCTCGTGGATGTAAGATGGGTAATGCAAATTAGAAATCACATCAATCTTGACATGATCCACTTCTATCCCATTTTTAGAGATCACGTGTCCCAAAACTATGTCATGTTCAACCATAAATTGACATTTTTTATAATTCAACACAAGGTTAGTTTCAATACATCTATGCAAAACTCTATCTAAATTGTTCAAGCATGCATCAAATAAGGAACCATACACAGTAAAATCATCCATGAAAACTTCAATACAATTTTCTATCAATTTAGAGAAAATACTAATCATGCAGGGTTGGTAAGCGCCAGGAGCATTGCATAGGCCAAAGGGCATCCTCCTATAGGAAAATGTGCCGAAAGGGCAAGTGAACGTGGTATTTTCTTGGTCCTCTAGTGCAATATGGATATGAAAATAACAAGAAAACCCATCAAGAAAACAATAATGTGACTTACCAGCAATCCGTTCAAGCATCTGATCAATGAATGGTAAACGAAAATGATCCTTTCTAGTTTCCTGGTTTAGTCTCCTGTAATCGATGGATACCCTCCAACTGTTCTGCACTGGTGTAGGGATAAGATCATTATTTTCATTTTTAACCACTGTGAGTCTAGTTTTATTAGGGACAACCTGCACCGAACTCACCCATTTACTATCATAGATGGGGTATATAATGCCTGCATGCAAGAGCTTTGTCACTTCCCTTTTTGCAACATCCAATATTAATCGGTTAAGTCGCCTTCGGGGCTGCCTGACTGATTTTACCCCATCCTCCAGGAGTATCTTATGCATACACATGGATGGGCTAATACCAAGAATATCAGCCAACGTCCATCCGATTGCCTTCTTGTGTTTTCTCAAAATATGCAACAGCTTCTCTTCCTGTTCATCTTCAAGTTTGGGTGAAATAATGACAGGTAACTTGTCACTTCCTTCTAAATATGCATATTTGAAATTTTCAGGAAGTGGTTTAAGCTCTACAGTCGGTGGTTGTTCAATGGAGGGAGCAACACCAGTGGCTGAAGCTAAGTCTGCGAAATCAATTTTGTTAGTAGAAATATCAATATTAGCACAATGATCAACATGTAAGGCAACTTCGATCTTAGCACACACAGAGCACAATTGATTATTTGTACGTAATTCACAAGTATAAGTATCATCAAAATTAGACAATGAAGGAAAATCAGTAGCAAACATATCGGGGTAAGTCTCATCAACCTAATCAACAAGCAACTCAATTTGAAAAATAGAATGCTCTTCAATGGGGTGTTTCATAACATCAAAGATATAAAATTTTAAAATGCTATCACCAAATTTTAGGGATAGAGTTCTAGCGTGCACATCAATTTTTATTCTAGCAGATTTCAAGAATGGTCTACCTAAGATGATAGGCACCCTGTTGGACTTATTATCTCCCTCGATGTCCAGAATGTAAAAATCTGCAGGAAATATCAATTCATTAACTCGAACAAGTACATCCACCACAAGTCTAGTAGGACGAGCATTGCTCCTGTTCGCCAATTGAATTGTAACACATGTACTCTGTAAAGGTCCAAAAGCAAGATAGTTAAAAATAGATGTAGGCATAACATTAATGGAAGCTCCTAAATCTAACATAGCATTTTCAAATGGACTATTGACTACGGTACATGGAATAGAAAAAGTTCCTAGATCTTTGCATGTCTGAGGCATGGGCTGAATGAAGGCTGAAACATTTCGCCCCATGTTTACTCTTTCATTACCTTTTAACCTTATCTTGTGTGTGCACAAATCTTTTAGAAATTTAGCATATCTTGGAATCTGTTTAATTGCTTCAAGGAGGGGAATGTTCACTTCCACCTTCTTAAATGTACCTAGGATCTCGTTGTCCTTATCTTCCTCATCCATTTTCTTAGTCTTCATTGCCCTTTGAGGAAAAGGAAGTGGTATATTTTGCTCAACATCAACAATTTCAAGTATCAAAGTTTCCTCAACAACCTTTTTATTTTTCACAACAGTTTCAAGTATGTTTGGTATTTCGACAGCTTTCGTAGACCTAAATGTAATTGCACTGACATTGGGAGCATTTGGATTTAATACTGAC
>NW_027337081.1:0-1083 GCF_000331145.2 Cicer arietinum | reverse complement strand
CGAAAATGACCTAAATGTTCATCCAATTACACAAACACACCTATTGTATGCAAAAGATTGGTTTAAAACCCTAATTGGACAATAATAAGCCTATGGAGGACAACAATGACCTAAATGTTCATCCAATGACACAAACCCACCTATTGGATGCACAAGATTGGTTAAAACTCCAAGTTGGACATGAATAAACCTAGGGAGGACGAAAATGACCTAAATATTCTTCCAATGACAAAAATGAACTTATTGGATGCACAAGATTGGTTAAAAACCCTAGATGGATAAGAATAAGTCTAGGGAGGACGAAAATGACCTAAATGTTCATCCAATGACACAAACCCACCTATAGGATGCACAAGATTGGTTAAAAACCCTAGATGGATAAGAATAAGTCTAGGGAGGACGAAAATGACCTAAATGTTCATCCAATGACACAAACCCACCTATAGGATGCACAAGATTGGTTAAAAACTGTAATTGGACAAGAATAAGCCAAGGGAGGACGAAAATGACCTAAATGTTGATCTAATGACACAAACAATCCAATTGGATGCACAAGATTGGTTAAAAACTCAAGTTGGACAAGAAAAAACCTAGGGAAGACGAAAATGACCTAAATGTTCATCCAATGAACCAAATGAACTTATTTGATGCACAAGATTGGTTAAAAACCTTAATTGGACAAGAATAAGCCAAGGGAGGACGAAAATGACCTAAATGTTCGTCCAATGACACAAACACACCTATTGGATGCACAAGATTGGTTAAAAACCATAAATTGGACAAGAAGAAGCATAAGGAGGACGAAAATGACCTAAATGTTCATCCAATGACACAAACACACCTATTGGATGCACAAGATTGGTTAAAAACCATAAATTGGACAAGAAGAAGCATAAGGAGGACGAAAATGACCTAAATGTTCATCCAATGACACAAACACACCTATTGGATGCACAAGATTGGTTAAAAACTCTAGTTGGATAAGAATAAGTCTAGGGATGACTAAAATAACCTAAATAGTCATCCATTGACACAAACACACCTATTGGATGCACAAGATTGGGTAAAAACCCAAGTTGGACA
>NW_027337080.1:0-1260 GCF_000331145.2 Cicer arietinum | reverse complement strand
AATAGGTGTGTTTGTGTCATTGGATGAACATTTAGTTCATTTTCGTCCTCCATAGACTTATTCATATCCAACTAGGGTTTTTAAACAATCTTGTGCATACAATTGGTGTGTTTGTGTCATTGGAGGAACATTTAAGTCATTTTCGTCCTCCCTAGGTTTATTATAGTCCAATTAGGATTTTTAACCAATCTTGTGCATCCAATAGGTGTGTTTGTGTCATTGGATGAACATTTACGTCATTTTCGTCCTCCCTAGGCCTATTCTTGTCCAATTAGGGGTTTTAACCAATCTTGTGCATCCAATAGGTGTGTTTGTGTCATTGGAGGAACATTTACGTCATTTTCGTCCTCCCTAGGCCTATTCTTGTCCAATTAGGGGTTTTAACCAATCTTGTGCATCCAATAGGTGTGTTTGTGTCATTGGAGGAACATTTACGTCATTTTCGTCCTCCCTAGGCCTATTCTTGTCCAATTAGGGGTTTTAACCAATCTTGTGCATCCAATAGGTGTGTTTGTGTCATTGGAGGAACATTTACGTCATTTTCGTCCTCCCTAGGCCTATTCTTGTCCAATTAGGGGTTTTAACCAATCTTGTGCATCCAATAGGTGTGTTTGTGTCATTGGAGGAACATTTACGTCATTTTCGTCCTCCCTAGGCCTATTCTTGTCCAATTAGGGGTTTTAACCAATCTTGTGCATCCCATAAGTTCATTTGTGTCATTGGATGAATATTTAGGTCATTTTCGTCCTCCTTAGGTTTATTCTAGTTCAACAAAGGTTTTTAACCAATCTTGTGCAACTAATAGGTGTGTTGGTGTCATCGGATGAACATTTAGGTTATTTTCGTCCTTCCTAGACTTATTCTTGTCCAACTAAGGTTTTTAACCAATCTTGTGCATCCAATCAGTTCATTTGTTTCATTTGATGAACATTTAGCTCATTTTCGTCCTCCCTAGGTTTTCTAGTCCAAAATTAGGGTTTTTAACCAATCTTGTGCATCCAATAGGTGTGTTTGTGTCATTGGATGAACATTTAGATCATTTTCGTCCTCCCTAGGTTTATTATAGTCCAATTAGGATTTTTAACCAATCTTGTGCATCCAATAGGTGTGTTTGTGTCATTGGATGAAAATTTAGGTCATTTTCGTCCTACCAAGACTTATACTTGTCCAACTAGGGTTTTTAACCAATCTTGTGCGTCCAATAAGTTCATTTGACTCATTGGATGAACATTTAGGTCATTTTCGTCGTCCCTAGGTTTA
>NW_027337079.1:921-1139 GCF_000331145.2 Cicer arietinum | reverse complement strand
TCCAATATGTTCATTTGTGTCATTGGATTAACATTTAGGTCATTTTCGTCCTCTATAGGTTTAGTCTTGTCCAATTAGGGTTTTTCGCAGATCTTGTGCATCCAATAGGAGTGTTTGTGTCATTGGATGAACATTTAGGCCATTTTCTTCCTCTCTAGACTTATTCTTGTCTAATTAGGGTTTTTAACCAATCTTGTGCATACAATAAGTTCATTTGT
>NW_027337079.1:0-251 GCF_000331145.2 Cicer arietinum | reverse complement strand
TAACCAATCTTGTGCATCCAATAAGTTCATTTGTGTCATTGGATTAACATTTAGGTTACTTTCGTTCTCCCTAGGCTTATTCTTGTCCAATTAGGGTTTTTAACCAATCTTGTGCATACAATAAATTCATTTGTGTCATTGGATTAACATTTAGGTCATTTTCATTCTCCCTATGCTTATTTTTTCCAATTAGGTTTTTTAACCAATCTTGAGCATCCAATAAGTTCATTTGTGTCATTGGATTAACATTT
>NW_027337078.1:1208-2216 GCF_000331145.2 Cicer arietinum | reverse complement strand
CATACTTAGCAATCAAAGACATGTTCATGAAAAATCTGGTTTAGGATATACACCAAATATGCAAGTTAAAAGAAATAAATATAGATATGGTATTGGTTATATGCAAACCAGAAATGTCAAACATGGTCAAAAATCTGCTATTGCTAAAAGTATGTATGACATCTTTACTAAACCAAACAAACATTCATCCTTTGATGGCAAATGTCATTTCTGTTGCAGAAAGGGACATTTTGTATCAAATTGCACATTTAAAAAATTAGCCAATAGAGGATGGAAGCAAGTTTGGATAGCAAAGAAATCTGTGTTTGAAACTGACCCCCCAGGACCCAATTTGAATTGGGTACCTAGATCCATTTTTGCAGGTGTGTTTGACATCCACCAAGCAAGATTGGTATTTGAAAGTGGATGCTCAAGACACGTGAAAGGAGACAAGTCTGAGAGTCTTGTCTTTAACACTAAATGAAGTTAAATGAAGAAAGATTGGTCAACCAAGTTGTATTGATGACACAGGAAAAGAGTCAATGGCATTTAATCATAAAGTTTTTTTTGTTTAAATCGATTGGGTAATCGATTTCAAGTTTGTTCTTTTTTTGTTTAAAGAATCGATGTGGGAATCGATTGTTTCAGCCCAGGATTCAAAGTTCAGAGATGTGTATTGAAATGTGCCCGAGCGTCGATTGGGAAATCAACTAGTTCAGTATTCAACGTTAAGACAATCGATTTGGGAATCGATTAAGTAACTCTGGACATTGATTTGGACATCGATTTGAAATATTACCGTTGTGACTATTTCTCACTAGCCGTTGAAGGTAATTATTACCAAATCGATTGAGGATTTCCAGAAACGGTAACATAGTCGATTGAGCAATCGATTTACTTGTTCAAAGGTTTAAAAAGGAACAGGTCTAAATCGATTTCTTCACTGATTATCTCCAGATTTCTCTATTTTTCTCTGCTTTATCTTCTTGCTCTGTCTCTGCAACTGATATCTAAATTCAATCTACACTC
>NW_027337078.1:0-340 GCF_000331145.2 Cicer arietinum | reverse complement strand
GATGCAGCTGACGAAGGATGGGAAGCATCGCTGGACAGGCACACGGCAGTGAAAGATATTATGGTTGATGGTTTTGTTGAAACCATCTCATTGCCAATTGGTCAGATGAAGGTACAACAACGGATGCTCATGTATACGCTCACAAGGATGCTTGTACCTCGATCAGGAAATCACGCGGTTGTTCAGAAGCTAGATATTCTACTGTTATGGGGATTATCCAAAGAGCTAAAGATGAGTTGGACCTGGATTGTGCTACGGCACATGCTAGAAGCTTCGCAGAGTAAAATTATGTTGCCGTATCCACAACTGATCACAAAGATACTTAAACACTTCAAGGTGT
>NW_027337077.1:0-3803 GCF_000331145.2 Cicer arietinum | reverse complement strand
GGACGAAAATTACCTAAATGTTAATCCAATGACACAAATGAAATTATTGGATGCACAAGATTGTTTAAAAACCAAAATTGGACAAGAATAAGTCTAGGGAGGACGAAAATGACATAAATGTTCATCCAATGACCCAACACACCTATTGGATGCACACGATTGGTTAAAAACCAAAATTGGACAAGAATAAGCCTATGGAGGACGAAAATTACCTAAATGTTAATCCAATGTCACAAACGAACTTATTGCATGCACAAGATTGGTTAAAAACCAAAATTGGACAAGAATAAGCCTATGGAGGACGAAAATTACCTAAATGTTAATCCAATGACACAAATGAAATTATTGGATGCACAAGATTGTTTAAAAACCAAAATTGGACAAGAATAAGTCTAGGGAGGACGAAAATGACATAAATGTTCATCCAATGACCCAACACACCTATTGGATGCACACGATTGGTTAAAAACCAAAATTGGACAAGAATAAGTCTAGGGAGGACGAAAATGACATAAATGTTCATCCAATGACCCAACACACCTATTGGATGCACACGATTGGTTAAAAACCAAAATTGGACAAGAATAAGCCTATGGAGGACGAAAATTACCTAAATGTTAATCCAATGACACAAATGAAATTATTGGATGCACAAGATTGTTTAAAAACCAAAATTGGACAAGAATAAGTCTAGGGAGGACGAAAATGACATAAATGTTCATTGGATGCACAAGATTGGTTAAAAACCCTAATTGGACTAGAATAAACCTAGGGAGGACGAAAATGACCTAAATGATAATCCAAGGACACAAATGAACTTATTGGATGCACAAGATTGGTTAAAAACCCTAATTGGACTAGAATAAGCCTAGGGTGGACGAAAATGACCTAAATGTTAATCCAATGACACAAATGAACTTATTGCATGCACAACATTGGTTAAAAACCAAAATTGGACAAGAATAAGTCTAGGGAGGACGAAAATGACCTAAATCTTCATCCAACGACACAAACACAGCTATTGGATCCATAAGATTGGTTAAAATCCCTAATTGGACTAGAATAAACCTACGGAGGACGAAAATGACCTAAATGTTAATCCAATGACACAAATGAAATTATTGGATGCACAAGATTGGTTAAAAACCCTAATTGGGCAAGAATAAGTCTAGGGAGGACGAAAATGACTTAAATGTTCATCCAATGACCCAAACACACCTATTGGATGCACAAGATTGGTTAAAAACCCTAATTGGGCAAGAATAAGTCTAGGGAGGACGAAAATGACTTAAATGTTCATCCAATGACCCAAACACACCTATTGGATGCACAAGATTGGTTAAAAACCCTAATTGGGCAAGAATAAGTCTAGGGAGGACGAAAATGACTTAAATGTTCATCCAATGACCCAAACACACCTATTGGATGCACAAGATTGGTTAAAAACCCTAATTGGGCAAGAATAAGTCTAGGGAGGACGAAAATGACTTAAATGTTCATCCAATGACCCAAACACACCTATTGGATGCACAAGATTGGTTAAAAACCCTAATTGGGCAAGAATAAGTCTAGGGAGGACGAAAATGACTTAAATGTTCATCCAATGACCCAAACACACCTATTGGATGCACAAGATTGGTTAAAAACCCTAATTGGGCAAGAATAAGTCTAGGGAGGACGAAAATGACTTAAATGTTCATCCAATGACCCAAACACACCTATTGGATGCACAAGATTGGTTAAAAACCCTAATTGGGCAAGAATAAGTCTAGGGAGGACGAAAATGACTTAAATGTTCATCCAATGACCCAAACACACCTATTGGATGCACAAGATTGGTTAAAAACCCTAATTGGGCAAGAATAAGTCTAGGGAGGACGAAAATGACTTAAATGTTCATCCAATGACCCAAACACACCTATTGGATGCACAAGATTGGTTAAAAACCCTAATTGGGCAAGAATAAGTCTAGGGAGGACGAAAATGACTTAAATGTTCATCCAATGACCCAAACACACCTATTGGATGCACAAGATTGGTTAAATACCCTAAATGGACTAGAATAAGCCTAGGGAGGACGAAAATGACCTAAATGTTAATCCAATTGCACAAATGAACTTATTGCATAGATAAGATTGGTTAAAAACAAAAATTGGACAGGAATAAGTCTAGGGAGGACAAAAATGACATAAATTTTCATCCAACGACACAAACACACCTATTGGATGCACAAGATTGGTTAAAAACCCTAAATGGACAAGAATAAACATAGGGAGGACGAAAATGACCTAAATGTTAATCCAATTGCACAAATGAACTTATTGCATAGATAAGATTGGTTAAAAACCCTAATTGGACTAGAATAAATCTAGGGAGGACGAAAATGATCCAAATATTAATCCAATGACACAAATGAACTTATTGGATGCCCAAAATAGGTTAAAAACCTTAATTGAACTAGAATAAACCTAAGGAGGACGAAAATGACTTAAAGGTTAATCCAATGACACAAATGAACTTATCGGATGCACAAGATTGGTTAAAAACCCTAATTGGAAAACAATAAGCATAGGGAGGACGAAAATTACCTAAATGTTAATCCAATGACACAAATGAACTTATCGGATGCACAAGATTGGTTAAAAACCCTAATTGGACTAGAATAAGCCTAGGGAGGACGAAAATGACCCAAAAGTTCATCCAATTACACAAACACATCTATTGGATGCACAAGATTGGTTAAAAACCATAATTCGACTAGAATAAACCTAGGGAGGCGAAAATGACCTAAATGTTCATTCAATGACACAAACACACCTATTGGATGTACAAGATTGGTTAAAAACCCTAATTGGAAAACAATAAGCATAGGGAGGACGAAAATTACCTAAATGTTAATCCAATGACACAAACGAACTTATTGCTTGCACAAGATTGGTTAAAAACCCTAATTGGGCAAGAATAAGTCTAGGGAGGACGAAAATGACCTAAAGTTCATCCAATGACACAAACACACCGATTGGATGCACTAGATTGGTTAAAAACCCTAATTGGACTAGAATAAACCTAGGGAGGACGAAAATGACCCAAATATTCATCCAATGACACAAACACTTCTATTGGATGCAAAAGATTGGTTATAAACCCTAATTGAACTTGAATAAACCTAAGGAGGACTAGAATGACCTAAATGCTAATCCAATGACATAAATGAACTTATTGGATGCACAATATTGGTTAAAAACCCTAATTGGACTAGAATAAGCCTAGGCAAAACGGAAATTACCTAAATGTTAATCCAATGACACAAATGAAATTATTGGATGCATAAGATTGGTTAAAAACCAAAATTAGACAAGAATAGGTATAGGTAGGACGAAAATGACCTAAATGTTCATCCAAGGACAAAAACACATCTATTGGATGCCCAAAATTGGATAAAAACCCTAATTGGACTAGAATAAGCCTAGGCAAAACGGAAATTACCTAAATGTTAATCCAATGACACAAATGAAATTATTGGATGCATAAGATTGGTTAAAAACCCTAATTGGACTAGAATAAGCCTAGGCAAAACGGAAATTACCTAAATGTTAATCCAATGACACAAATGAAATTATTGGATGCACAAGATTGGTTAAAAACCCTAATTGGACTAGAATAAACCTAGGGAGGACAAAAATTACCCAAATATTCATCCAATGACACAAACACTTCTATTGGATGCACAAGATTGGTTCAAAACCCTAATTGAAGTTGAATTAACCTAAGGAGGACGAGAATGACCTAAATGTTAATCCAAT
>NW_027337076.1:0-7729 GCF_000331145.2 Cicer arietinum | reverse complement strand
ACTTGGTGTACTCATTTCTTCTATATATATAATGCACTAGAACGTTTATTCCATTTCTCTCTGGATTCATTTGCCATAAATCTTTAATATGCTCATTTATTGCTCTGATCTACAATGTTTTCTAATTTCAACCCCCAGTGCTTATGTTTATTAGCATAGGGGGAGGAAATTGTTTTTTCTGCCTTTTTGCCTTAACTGACAAAGGGGGAGAAAAATTATAACATGCTTATGACTGTTGCATAATTTTTGACACTATGATGACTGATAATGAATTATTAGAATGCTCTGATATTGTTAAATATCATGTGTACTGTTATGCTCTGATATGCTCTGATCTGATGCTCTGATTTTATGATCTGACAATGGTACATATGATGCTATGAAATGTTGTTAATATTATGTCTTGAAATGCTCAACTCAAGTTAAAATTGTATGATTGTCACTTATGCAAAAAGGGGGAGATTGTTGGACTTTAGTCCTTTGAATCCTAATTTTGACATAATTAACAAACATACAATGTTCATACATCATATGATAAATCTAACATTTTAATTGAGCAAGATTTCAGGAACAACAATCCAATCCTACACACTTGAAACAAATTGCTTGGAACACAAGAAATCAACAAAAGTTGATCATTGACTGAATAAATCGATTGGGAAATCGATTTCATAACAAGGGTGTAAGGAAACATAACTGTTTGTGATTGTATAATCGATTAGGCAATCGACTGGCACAATTAGAAATGAAAATTGCACAAGTCAGTGGCAACCTGTTTTACAGGCTAATCGATTGGCAAATCGATTGTACACATCACAAAGTAAAACTGATTGAAACCAATCGACTGGCAAATCGATTGATCTAACATCGATTATGCAATCGATTCATATAAGTCTGCACATAATTTACTGAAAAGTGTTTTTAAAAGAATCGATTGGGAAATCGATTGGTTTGTATAGTTTCAAGATTCAAGAAAAACAAGACTCGCGATAATCGATTGGCAAATCGATTAGACCTGTTTTATAACTTTAATGAATCGATTGGTAAATCGATTTAGTAGTTGTTTTCAGAAAATATATAAATAGTTTTCAATCATTCTCTCAACAACACATTATAACACATCAAAATACTTTTGAACACTTGAATATACTTCAGAACACTGAAGAACTCTTAAGAACACTTTGTTAACATTTTGATCTTGCTTTTTCAGATCAAGACCAAAAGGTTATCCATAATCATTAAGAGAGCTGAAAAAGTATTCTTGAGAGAAAAGACAATGATCTCCTAAACAATCATTGAACAACCAGATACGTGTGAGATACATTGATCAAGATTGAAGACAAATTTTATACTTCTTTTATTTTTTTTGTAACAAATACTCTATAAAGAAACGACTGCGAAAAATCCAGCTAGAAACTGGTAGCGATCTTCTTGGGTGAGAGGCCTCATGAAGAAGGAGTCTTACTTGATTTTGTGTGAGTCTGCCGAGTGACTGCAAGGATCAAGGGGTTAAGCAATAGGAAATAGCTTGAGTTATATAGATAGGTTTCGAGGAAACTGGACAATCTGTAAACAAGTTTCAATTCTTTCTATTGGAGAAAAAGCTGAAATCCAGTTGGATTGTCAGGACTGGATGTAGGTTGTCTTATTGACAACTGAACCAGGATAAACCTTGGTGCACTCTATCCCTTATCCTTTTACTTTTAATAGTTAATCTTGTATGCCGCATTATAATTCCACTGTGTATGAATCTGAATAAATCTTGCATCGTATGATTGTATGTTCGATCTTAATTGTATACTACACGTATTCGATTTTCTATATTGCTTTAATTTATTAAAGACTGATATATTCTGAATATTTCGAGGTCATAATAATCAACACCAATAAGTTCATTTGTGTCATTGGATTAACATTTAGGCCATTTTCATCCCCCATAGGCTTTTCCTAGTCCAATTAGGGTTTTTAACCAATCTTGTACATCCAATAGGTGAGTTTGTGTCATTGGGATAACATTTAAGTCTTTTTTGTCCTCCCTAAGCTTATTCTAGTCCAATTAGTGTTTTTAACCAATCTTGTACATCCAATAAGTTAATTTGTGTCATTGGATTAACATTTAAGCCATTTTCATCCCCCATAGGCTTTTCCTAGTCCAATTAGGGTTTTTAAGCAATCTTGTACATCCAATACGTGAGTTTGTGTCATTGGGATAACATTTAAGTCTTTTTTGTCCTCCCTAACCTTAATCTAGTCCAATTAGGGTTTTTAACCAATCTTGTGCATCCAATAAGTTAATTTGTGTCATTGGATTAACTTTTAGGTCATTTTTGTCCTCCCTAGGCTTATTCTTGTCCAATTAGGGTTTTTAACCAATCTTGTTCATCCAATAGGTGTGTTTTTGTTATTGGATTAACATTTAGGTCATTTACGTCCTCCTAGGCTTATTCTTATCCAATTAGGAGTTTTTAACCAATCTTGTGCATCCAGTAAGTTCATCTGTGTCATTGGATTGATTTTTTAGGTCATTTTCGTCCTCCCTAGGCTTATTCTTGTCCAATTAGGGTTTTTAACCAATCTTGTGCAATTAGGGGTTAAAATGTAGGTCATTTTCATCCTCCCTAGGCTTTTTCTAGTCCAATTAGGGTTTGTAACCAATCTTGTGCAATTAGGGGTTAAAATGTAGGTCATTTTCATCCTCCCTAGGCTTTTTCTAGTCCAATTAGGGTTTGTAACCAATCTTGTGCAATTAGGGGTTAAAATGTAGGTCATTTTCATCCTCCCTAGGCTTTTTCTAGTCCAATTAGGGTTTTTAACCATTATTGTGGATCCAATAGGTGTGTTTGTGTCATTGGAATAACATTTAGGTCGTATTCATTTTCCCTAAGCTTATTCTTCTCCAATCAGGGTTTTTAACCAATCTTGTGCATCCAATAAGTTCATTTGTTTCATTGGATTAACATTTAGGTCATTTTCATCCTCCATAGGCTTATTCAAGTCCAATTAGGGTTTTTAACCAATCTTGTGCATCCAATAGGTGTGTTTGTGTAATTGCATTAACATTTAGGTCATTTTTATCGTCGTAGGGCTTATTCTAGTCCAATTAAGGTTTTTAACCAATCTTGTGAATCCAATAAGTTCATTTGTGTCATTGGATTAACTTTTAGGTCTTTTTCGTCCTCCGTAGGGTTTTCCTTGTCCAATTAGGATTTTTAAAAATCTTGTGCATCCAATAGGTGAGTTTGTGTCATTGGGTTAACATTTAGGTCATTTACGTCCTCCCTTGGCTAATCCAAGTCCATTTTGTGTTTTTAACCAATCGTTTGCATCCAATAGGTGTGTTTGTGTCATAAGATTAACATTTAGGTCATTTTCGTCCTACCTAGGCTTGTTCTAGTCCAATTAGGGTTTTTAACCAATCTAGTGCATCCAATAGGTGAGTTTGTGTCATTGGAATAACATTTACGTTATTTTCATCCTCCCTAGGCTTTTTCTTGTCCAATTAAGGTTTTTAACGAATCTTGTGCATCCAATAGGTGTGTTTGTGTCATTGGAATAACATTTACGTTATTTTCATCCTCCCTAGGCTTTTTCTAGTCCAATTAATGTTTTTAACCAATCTTGTGCATCCAATAGGTGTGTTTGTGTCATTGGATTAACATTTAGGTCGTATTCATCCTCCCTAAGCTTATTCTAGTGCAATTAGAGTTTTTAACCAATCTTGTTTCCAATAAGTTTAATTGTGTCATTGGATTAACATTTAGGTCATTTTGATCCTCCATAGGCTTATTCTAGTCGAATTAGGGTTTTTAACCAATGTTGTGCATTCGATAGGTGTGTTTGTGTCATTGCATTAAAATTTTGGTCATTTTCATCATCCTGAGGTTTTTACGAGTCCAATTAGGGTTTTTTACAAATGTTGTGCATCCAATAAGTTCATTTGTGTCATTGTATTAACATTTATGTCGTTTTCTTCCTGCTTGGGCTAATTCTTGTCCAATTAGGATTTTAAACCAATCTTGTGCAATTAGGGGTTAAAATGTAGGTCATTTTCATCCTCCCTAAGCTTATTCTTGTCCAATTAGAGGTTTTAACCAATATTGTGCATCCAATAAGTTCATTTGAGTCATTGGAATAACATTTAGGTCATTTTCATCCTCCCTAGGATTATTCTAGTCCCATTTGGGATTTGAACCAATCTTTTGCATCCAATAGGTGTGTTTGTGTCATTGGATTAACATTTAGGTCATTTTCATAATCCTGAGGCTTATTCTTGCCCAATTAGGGTTTTTAACCAATCTTGTGCATCCAATAGGTGTGTTTGTGTCATTGGATTAACATTGAGGTCATTTTCATCTTCCCTAGGCTTATTCTAGTCTAATTAGGGTTTTTAACCAATCTAGTGCATCCAATAAGTTCATTTGTGTCATTGGATTAACAATTAGGTCATTTTCATTCTCCCTTGGTTTATTCTTCCTCTCTTGACTTATTTTAGTTCAAGTAGGGTTTCTAAGCAATCTTGTGCATCCAATAGGTGTGTTTATGTCAATGGATTTTTTCGTCCTCCCTAGGCTTATTCTTGTCCAATTGGGGTTTTTAACCAATCTTGTGCATCCAATAGGTGTGTTTGTGTCGTTGGATTAATATTTAGGTCATTTTCATCCTCATTAAGCTTATTCTAGTCCAATTAGGGGTTTTAACCAATATTGTGCATCCAATAATTTCATTTGTGTCATTGGATTAACATTTAGGTCATTTCCATCCTCCTTAGGCTTATTCTAGTCCAATTTGGGTTTTTAACCAGTCTTCTGCATCCAATAGGTGAGTTTTTGTCATTGGATTAACATTTAAGTCATTTTCATCATATTGAGGATTATTCATGTCCAATTAGGGTTTTTAACCAATCTTGTGCATCAAATAGGTTCATTTCTGTCATTGGATTAATTTTTAGGTCATTTTCGTCCACCCTGGGCTAATTCTAGTCCAATTAGGGTTTTTAACCAATCTTGTGAATACAATAGGTGTCTTTGTGTCATTGGATTAACATTTAGGTCATTTTCATCCTCCCTATGCTTATTCTAGTCCAATTAGGGTTTTTAACCAATCTAGTGCATCCAATAAGTTCATGTGTGTTGTTGGATTAACATTTAGCCATTTTCATCCTCCATAGGCTTTTCCTAGTCCAATTAGGGTTTTTAACCAATCTTGTACATCCGATAGGTGAGTTTGTGTCATTGGATTTACATTTATGTCTTTTTAGTCCTCCCTACGCTTATTCTAGTCCAATTAATGTTTTTAACCAATCTTGTACATCCAATAAGTTCATTTGTGTCATTGGATTAACGTTTAGGTCATTTTTGTCCTCCATAGGTTTATTCTTGTCCAATTAGGGTTTTTAACCAATCTTGTTCATCCAATAGGTGTGTTATTGTCATTGGTTTAACATTTAGGTTGCTTACGTCCACTTAGGCTTATTCTTTTCCAATTAGGGTTTTTAACCAATCTTGTGCATCCAGTAAGTTCATTTGTGTCATTGGATTAATTTTTTAGGTCATTTTCGTCCTCCCTAGGCTTATTCTTGTCCAATTAGGATTTTTAACCAATCTTTGCGTCCAATAGGTGTGTTTGTGTCGTTGGATTAACACTTAGGTCATTTTTGTCCTCCCTAAGCCTATTCTAGTCCAATTAGGATTTTTAACCAATCTTGTGCATCAAATAAGTTCAGTTTTGCCATTGGATTAACATTTAGGTCATTTTCTTCCTCCCTAGGCTTATTCTAGTCCAATTTGGGTTTTTAACAAATCTTGTGCATCCAATAGGTGTGTTTGTGGCATTGGTTTAACATTTAGGTCATTTTCGTCCTCCCTAGGCTTATTCTAATCGAATCAGGGTTTTTAACCAATCTTCTGCATCCAAGAGGTGTGTTGGTGTCATTGCATTAACATTTTGGTCATTTTCATCATCCCGAGGTTTTAACGAGTCCAATTAGGGTTTTTAACAATCTTGTGCATCCAATAAGTTCATTTGTGTCAGTGGATTAACTTTTAGGTCTTTTTCGTCCTCCCTAAGTTTATTCTTGTCCAATTAGGGTTTTTAACCAATCTTGTGCATCCAATAAGTTCATTTGTGTCATTGGATTAAAATTTAGGTCATTTTCTTCCCCCCTAGGATTATTCTTGTCTAATTAGCGTTTTTAACCAATCTTGTGCATTAAATAAGTTCATTTGTGTCATTGGATTAACATTTATGTCATTTTCGTCCTCCCTAAGCTTATTCTAGTCCAATTAGGGTTTTTAACCAATATTGTGCGTCCAGTAAGTTCATTTGTGTCATTGGATTAACATTTAAGTCATTTTCATCCTCCCTAAGCTTATTCCAGTCCAATTTGGGTTTTTAACGAATCTTGTGCAACCAATAGGTGTGTTTGTGTCATTGGAATAACATTTACGTAATTTTCATGCTCCCTAGGCTTTTTCTAGTCCAATTAGGATTTTTAACCAATCTTGTGCATCCAATAAGTGTGTTTGTGTCATTGGATTAACATTTAGGTCATATTCATCCTCCCTAAGCTTATTCTAGTGCAATTAGGGTTTTTAACCAATCTTGTGCATCCAATAAGTTTAATTGTGTCATTGGATTAACATTTTGGTCATTTTCATCCTCTATAGGCTTATTCTAGTCGAATTAGGATTTTTAACCAATCTTGTGCATCAGATAGGTATGTTTGTGTCATTGCATTAAAATTTTGGTCATTTTCATCATCCTAAGGTTTTTACGGGTTCAAATAGGGTTTTTAACCAATGTTGTGCATCCAATAAGTTCATTTGTGTCATTGGAGTAACCTTTATGTCATTTTCTTCCTCCTTGGGATAATTCTTGTCCAATTAGGATTTTTAACCAATCTTGTGAATACAATATGTGTGTTGGTGTCATAGGATTAAAATGTAGGTCATTTTCATCCTCCCTAGGCTTATTCTTGTCCAATTAGGATTTTTAACCAATCTTGTGAATACAATATGTGTGTTGGTGTCATAGGATTAAAATGTAGGTCATTTTCATCCTCCCTAGGATTATTCTAGTCCCATTTGGGATTTGAACCAATCTTGTGCATCCAATAGGTGTGTTTGTGTCATTGGATTAACATTTAGGTCATTTTCATCATCCTGAGGCTTATTCTTGTCCAATTAGGATTTTTAACCAATCTTGTGAATACAATATGTGTGTTGGTGTCATAGGATTAAAATGTAGGTCATTTTCATCCTCCCTAGGATTATTCTAGTCCCATTTGGGATTTGAACCAATCTTGTGCATCCAATAGGTGTGTTTGTGTCATTGGATTAACATTTAGGTCATTTTCATCATCCTGAGGCTTATTCTTGTCCAATTAGGATTTTTAACCAATCTTGTGAATACAATATGTGTGTTGGTGTCATAGGATTAAAATGTAGGTCATTTTCATCCTCCCTAGGCTTATTCTAGTCCAATTAGGGGTTTTAACCAATCTAGTGCATCCAATAAGTTAATTTGTGTCATTGGATTAACATTTAAGCCATTTTCATCCCCCATAGGCTTTTCCTAGTCCAATTAGGGTTTTTAACCAATCTTGTACATCCAATACGTGAGTTTGTGTCATTGGGATAACATTTAAGTCTTTTTTGTCCTCCCTAACCTTATTCTAGTCCAATTAGGGTTTTTAACCAATCTTGTACATCCAATAAGTTAATTTGTGTCA
>NW_027337075.1:1245-1569 GCF_000331145.2 Cicer arietinum | reverse complement strand
GGTGAACATTTAGGTCATTTTCGTCCTCCTTAGGCTTATTCTTGTGCAATTAGGGTTTTTAACGAATCTTGTGCATCCAATAAGTTCATTTATGTCATTGGATGAACATCAAGGTCATTTTCGTCCTCCCAATGCTTATTCTTGTCCAATTAGGGTTTTTAACCAATCTTGTGCATCCCATAAGTTCATTTGTGTCATTGGATGAACATTTAGGTCATTTTCGTCCCCCGCTTGGCTTATTCTTGTCCAATTAGGGTTTTTAACCAATCTTGTGCATCCAATAAGTTCATTTGTGTCATTGGATGAACATTTAGGTCATTTTCG
>NW_027337075.1:0-966 GCF_000331145.2 Cicer arietinum | reverse complement strand
ATTTCGTCCTCCCTAGGCTTATTCTTGTCCAATTAGGGTTTTTAACCAATCTTGTGCATCCAATAAATTCATTTGTGTAATTGGATGAACATTTAGATCATTTTCGTCCTCCCTAGGCTTATTCTTGTCAAATTAGGGTTTTTAACCAATCTTGTGCATCCAAATAGTTCATTTGTGTAATTGGATGAACATTTAAGTCATTTTCGTCCTCGCTAGGCTTATTCTTGTCCAATTAGGGTTTTTAACTAATCTTGTGCATCCAATAAGTTCATTTGTGTAATTGGATTAACATTTCAGATATTTTTGTCTCCCCAAGGCTTATTCTTGTCCAATTAGGGTTTTTAAATAATCTTGTGCAACCAATAAGTTCATTTATGTCGTTGGATGATCATTTAGGTCATTTTCGTCCTCCCTAGGCTTATTCTTGTCCAATTAGGGGTTTTAACCTATCTTGTGGATCCAATAAGTTCATTTGTGTCATTGGATGAACATTAGGGTCATTTTCGTCCTCCCTAAGTTATAAAACAGGTCTAATCGATTTGCCAATCGATTATCGTAGGTCTTGTTTTTCTTGAATCTTGAAACTATATAAGCCAATCGATTTATCAATCGATTCTTTAAACAAACTCTTTTCAGTGATTATGTTAAGATTTATATGCATCGATTTCATAATCGATTGCAGGTGTTATGTTCAAAGTAAAAATCACACCAATCGATTACGTAATCGGTTTATTAAGTCTCATAATCGATTTACAAATACTCAGAATCAATTTGTCAACAAGCTCAAAGTTCACTGTGATTTCAAAAAGGTTTTGTCAATCGATTTGCCAATCGATTGTGTTCAAGACAGTGACTCAGCTATTTTGATGTTAATCAACGTGCCAATCGAGTTGTTTGTATTTTCCTGAAAAGTTCTTACCTGATGTTTAGTTCAATCAATTTCCCAATCGATTGCAACCAAACTTA
>NW_027337074.1:0-1427 GCF_000331145.2 Cicer arietinum | reverse complement strand
AATGAACTTATTGGATGCACAAGATTGGTTAAAAACCCTAATTGGACTGGAATAAACCTAGGGAGGACGAAAATGACCTAAATGTTCATCCAATGACACAAATGAACTTATTGCATGCACAAGATTGGATAAAAACCCTAATTGGACAAAAATAAGTTTAGGGAGGACGAAAATGACCAAAATGTTCATTCAATGACACAAACACACCTTTTGGATGCACAAGATTGGTAAAAAAACCCTTATTTGACTGGAATAAACCTAGGGAGGACGAAAATGACCTAAATGTTAATCCAATGACACAAATGAAGATATATGATGCACAAGATTGGTTAAAAACCCTAATTGGACAAGAATAAGCCTAGGGAGGACGAAAATGACCAAAATGTTAATCCAATGACACAATTGAACTTATTGGATGCACAAGATTGGTTAAAAACCCATAGCATTTGTACTGTTATGCTCTGATCTGATACACTGTTTTTATGATCCAATAATGGTACATATATGATGCTATGAAATGTTGTTAATGTTATGTCTTGAAATGCTCAAGTTAAAATTGTATGATTGTCACTTATGCAAAAAGGGGGAGATTGTTGGACTTTAGTCCTCTTAATCCTAGTTTTGACATAATTAACAAACATACAATGTTCATACATCATATGATAAATCTAACATTTCAATTGAGCAAGATTTCATGAACAACAATCCAATCCTACACACTTGGAACAAATTGCTTGGAACACAAGAAATCAACAAAAGTTGATTATTCACTGAGTAAATCGATTGGGAAATCGATTTCATAACAAGGGTGTAAGGATAAGTATATGTTTGTGATTGTATAATCGATTGGGAAATCGACTGACTAAATTAGAATTGAAAATTGAACAAGTCAGTGGCAACCTGATTTACAGGTTAATCGATTGCCAAATCGATTGTACATATCACAAAATGAAAACTGATTGAAACTAATCGACTGGCAAATCGATTGGGAAGTCACAGGGCACTAGGAAATCGATTGGCAAATCTATTGCCTAAATAAAATTTCAAAAGGAACTTAAGCTTTGACTAAAACAATCGATATGAAAATCTATTGTGAGAATTTCAATCAAGTTAAGTTTGGTTGCAATCGATTGGGAAATCGATTGAACTAAACATCTGGTAAGAATTTTTCAATAAAACAAATACCAAATCGACTGGCACTTCGATTAACATGAAATTAACTGAGTCACTGACTTAAACACAATCGATTGGGAAATCGATTGAAACAAACTTTTTGAAACACAATCGATTGGGAAATCGATTGAAACAAATGTTTTGATATCACAGTTAATTCCCAGTTTGTTGCCAAATCGATTATGCGTATATGTAAATCGATTTATTCTGAAAAGTGCTTTAAAAGAATCGATTGGTAAATCGATTAGCTTATA
>NW_027337073.1:0-1317 GCF_000331145.2 Cicer arietinum | reverse complement strand
AGGTGGCACCTCGGTAAACAGTACTGACCCGTGATAGGTGGTACGTTTAGGATTTACGTTTTTTAGTACTGACCTCGGTAAACAGTACTGACCTCGGTAAACAGTACTGACCTCGGTAGACAGTACTGACCTCGGTAAACAGTACTGACCTCGGTAAACAGTACTGACCTCGGTAAACAGTACTGACCTCGGTAAACAGTACTGACCTCGGTAAACAGTACTGACCTCGGTAAACAGTACTGACCTCGGTAAACAGTACTGACCTCGGTAAACAGTACTGACCTCGGTAGTTGGTACTTTGGCCTGCGATAGGCGGTACAATTATGATTTATGGCCCTTCGAGGAGGGTTTTGGTTTGGAATTCCGAGTCCATGCATTTTGGCATATAAACATTGCATTTGGGTGCTTGGCACCCGAGTCGTGTTTATAATTGCTAAGTGTGATTGTTTGGATTTGTGTGTAAGTGATGATTGATTTCAAAACCCTTTTAAAAACTGAATTTTGCTATTTTTCTGCTGCTGTCTGATGTGTATTCGAATACAGAAGGTTGTATTCGAATACAGACATGTTGTTTTTGCTGCTGACTTATATGTAGTCGAATACAGAAGGTTGTATTCGAATACAGACATGTTGTTTTTGCTGCTGACTTATATGTAGTCGAATACAGAAGGTTGTATTCGAATACAGACATGTTGTTTTTGCTGCTGACTTATATGTAGTCGAATACAGAAGGTTGTATTCGAATACAGACATGTTGTTTTTGCTGCTGACTTATATGTAGTCGAATACAGAAGGTTGTATTCGAATATAGACATGTTGTTTTTGCTGTTGACTGTTGAAACAACCTTGTATTCGAATACAGAGATATTGTATTCGAATACAACAGTGCAGTTTTGTTAAAAACTTCATTGTTCAACCTTGTTTATGCATGTTTGGTATATGGAAACCCTTTTAAGGTGCATGCTAAGTTGAAAGGTTATTTTGTGCATGTAAAAACTTAAATGTTATGTGTTAATTGTTAATTTCGGTTGGTGACCCTTTACAACTATTGTGGAAATCTGGGCTTTGCCCTCAGATGAGAGCCAGGACGATCATACCGGTTCGTACCCTACGGATGGGAATGTAGATGAGATTGCTCGACTGGAGCTATGTTAGGAGGATCTCACGGGGCGCGTGGAGATCCCTCAAGGTGTATAGCTATAGTTTTAATTGAAGAATGATCAGATTAGGATGACATAGAGGGAACAATTGTTTTTTTGGATTACGTTATTTTGAACTGGAAAACTGTACCTTTACTAATATTGTCAGTATTAAATC
>NW_027337072.1:3587-4509 GCF_000331145.2 Cicer arietinum | reverse complement strand
CCTAGGCTTATTCTTGTCTAATTAGGGGTTTTAACAAATCTTGTGCATCCAATAGGTGTGTCTGTGTTATCGGATTAACATTTAGATCATTTGCATCCTCCCTTGGCTTATTCTTGTCCAATTAGTGTTTTTAACCAATTTTGTGTATCCAATAGGTGTGTTTGAGTCATTGGATTAACATTTAGATCATTTTTGTCGTCCCTAGACTTATTCTTGTCCAATTATGGTTTTTAAACAATCTTGTGCATCCAATAAGTTCATTTGTGTCATTGGATTTACATTTAGGTCATTTTCGTCCTCCCTTGGCTATATCTAATCCAATTAGGAGTTTTAACCAATCTTGAGTGTCCAATAGGTGTGTTCGTGTCATTGGATTAACATTTAGGTCATTTTCGTCCTCCCTAGGTTTATTCTAGTCCAATTAGGGTTTTTAACTAATCTTGTGCATCTAATTAGTTCACTTGTGTCATTGGATTAACATTTAGGTCATTTTCGTCCTCCCTAGGTTTATTCTAGTCCAATTAGGGTTTTTAACTAATCTTGTGCATCTAATTAGTTCACTTGTGTCATTGGATTAACATTTAGGTCATTTTCGTCCTCCCTAGGTTTATTCTAGTCCAATTAGGGTTTTTAACTAATCTTGTGCATCTAATTAGTTCACTTGTGTCATTGGATTAACATTTAGGTTATTTTCGTCCTCCTTAGGCTTACTCTTTTCCAATTAGGATTTTTAACCAATCTTATGCATCCAATAAGTTCCTTTGTGTCATTGGATAAACATTGAGGTGATTTATGTCCTCCATAGGCTTATTCTTGTCCAATTAGTGTTTTTAAACAATCTTGTGCATCCAATAATTTCATTTGTGTCGTTGGATTAACGTTTAGGTCAGTTTCGTCCTCCCTAGGCTTATTCTTGTGTAAT
>NW_027337072.1:0-2936 GCF_000331145.2 Cicer arietinum | reverse complement strand
TTCATCCTCCCTTGGCTTATTCTTGTCCAATTAGGGTTTTTAACCAATCTTGTGCATCCAATAGGTAATGTTTGAGTCATTGGATTAAGATTTAGGTCATTTTTGTCGTCCATAGGCTTATTCTTGTCCAATTAGGGTTTTTAAACAATCTTGTGCATCCAATAACTTCATTTGTTTCATCGGATTAACATTTAGCTCATTTTTATCATCCCTAGGCTTATACTTGTCCAATTAGGGTTATTAACGAATCTTGTGCATCCAATTGGTTCATTTGTGTCACCGGATTAACATTTAGATCATTTGCCTCCTCCCTTGGCTTATTCTTGTCCAGTTTGGGTTTTTAACCAATCTTGTGCATCCAATAAGTTCATTAGTGTCATTGGATTAACATTTAGGTCATATTCATCCTCCCTAGGCTTATTCTAGTCCAATTAGGGTTTTTAAACAATTTTGTGCATCCAATAAGTTCATTAGTGTCATTGGATTAACATTTAGGTCATATTCATCCTCCCTAGGCTTATTCTAGTCCAATTAGGGTTTTTAAACAATTTTGTGCATCCAATAAGTTCATTAGTGTCATTGGATTAACATTTAGGTCATATTCATCCTCCCTAGGCTTATTCTAGTCCAATTAGGGTTTTTAAACAATTTTGTGCATCCAATAAGTTCATTAGTGTCATTGGATTAACATTTAGGTCATATTCATCCTCCCTAGGCTTATTCTAGTCCAATTAGGGTTTTTAAACAATTTTGTGCATCCAATAAGTTCATTAGTGTCATTGGATTAACATTTAGGTCATATTCATCCTCCCTAGGCTTATTCTAGTCCAATTAGGGTTTTTAAACAATTTTGTGCATCCAATAAGTTCATTAGTGTCATTGGATTAACATTTAGGTCATATTCATCCTCCCTAGGCTTATTCTAGTCCAATTAGGGTTTTTAAACAATTTTGTGCATCCAATAAGTTCATTAGTGTCATTGGATTAACATTTAGGTCATATTCATCCTCCCTAGGCTTATTCTAGTCCAATTAGGGTTTTTAAACAATTTTGTGCATCCAATAAGTTCATTAGTGTCATTGGATTAACATTTAGGTCATATTCATCCTCCCTAGGCTTATTCTAGTCCAATTAGGGTTTTTAAACAATTTTGTGCATCCAATAAGTTCATTAGTGTCATTGGATTAACATTTAGGTCATATTCATCCTCCCTAGGCTTATTCTAGTCCAATTAGGGTTTTTAAACAATTTTGTGCATCCAATAAGTTCATTAGTGTCATTGGATTAACATTTAGGTCATATTCATCCTCCCTAGGCTTATTCTAGTCCAATTAGGGTTTTTAAACAATTTTGTGCATCCAATAAGTTCATTAGTGTCATTGGATTAACATTTAGGTCATATTCATCCTCCCTAGGCTTATTCTAGTCCAATTAGGGTTTTTAAACAATTTTGTGCATCCAATAAGTTCATTAGTGTCATTGGATTAACATTTAGGTCATATTCATCCTCCCTAGGCTTATTCTAGTCCAATTAGGGTTTTTAACCAATCTTGTGCATCCAATAATTTCATTTGTGTCATTGGATTAACGTTTAGGTCAGTTTCGTCCTCCCTAGCCTTATTCTTGTGTAATTAGAGTTTTTAACCAATCTTGTGTATGCAATAGATGTATTTGTGTCATTGGATTAACATTTAGGTCATTTTAATCCTCCCTAGGATTAATCTTGTCTTATTAGGGTTTTTAATAATACTTGTGCATCCAATAGGTGTGTCTGTGTCACCGGATTAACATTTAGATCATTTGCATCCTCCATTGGCTTATTCTTGTCCAATTAGTCTGTGTCACCGGATTAACATTTAATAATACTTGAGCATCCAATAGATGTGTTTGAGTCATTGGATTAACATATAGGTCATTTTCGTACTCCCCAGGCTTATTCTTGTCCAAATAGGGTTTTAAACCAATCTTGTGCATCCAATAAGTTCATTTGTGTCATTGATAAATATTTAGGTCTTTTTCATCCTCCCTAAGCATATTCTAGTCCAATTAGGGTTTTTAACCAATGTTTTGCATCCAATAGGTGTGTTTGGGTCATTGGATTAACATTTAGGTCATTTTAGTCCTCCCTAGGCTAATTCTAGTCCAATTAGGTTTTTTAACTAATCTTGTGCGTCCAATTTTTTCATTTGTGTCATTGGATTAACATTTAGGTCATTTTCGTCCTCCCTAGGTTTATTCTTGTCTAATTAGGGTTTTTGACGTATCTTGTGCAACCAATATGTGTGTTTGTGTCATTGGATTAACATTTACGTCATTTTTGTCCTCCTTAGGGTATTTCTAATCCAATTAGGAGTTTTAACCAATCTTGTGTGTCCAATAGGTTTGTTTGTGTCATTGGATTAACATTTAGGTCATTTTCGTCCTCCCTAGGCTTATTCTAGTCCAATTAGGGTTTTTAACCAATCTTGTACATCAGCATCCGATGTTGGACCTTCATTTGACCGATAGGTAATGAAATGGTTTCCACAAAACCATCAATCATCAGGTCCTTTACTGCAACATGCCTGTCAACAGATTCTTCCCACCCTTCGTCAGCCGTATCAGCTTCAGAACTGCCGTTGATAGATTTTCCGTAAAAAGGCAATCCTGATAAGGTAGAAAAATCATCAAATGACATAGCAATCCTTTTACCTTTGACTTGAGCCTTAAAACCTTCTTCTGTCAGCTTAAACGTAGAATAAAATTCTCTTATCAAACGTGGATACCTATCGAGTGTAGAAGATAGAAAGCTCTCAAGACCGTGAAATCGCAGATGATTGTGAAACGTAAAACCGTCAGTATCAAAGTAGGCAAAATCCAGAGTCCTACCCTCTTGGATTTTTCTTTTCATAAAGTCTGAAGGTATAGAAGGTTCTACATCTTTTTCCTTGGATGCA
>NW_027337071.1:1383-1646 GCF_000331145.2 Cicer arietinum | reverse complement strand
TATTGCAAAACATTCATCATGCTCTATGGTTGTTTTCAAAAATACAGACAACAAGATTTGTACTCCTTGGCATTCATTCATCCAATTCAACTCTCTCTTCACACAATCTCACCAAAATTTCTCTCAAGTGTTTAGAAAGGTTTATGAATTTATCACTCAAATCCTAGAACATGCATCACGCTACCATAGGCTTGAAAAAATTCTAGTTAGCAATCACAATGCAGTAAACACATACATTTTTGGAGGACTTTCGGGTTGTAATG
>NW_027337071.1:0-826 GCF_000331145.2 Cicer arietinum | reverse complement strand
AGTCATGTTTGTGGGACTTAAGGTGCAGAAGTGGTTGTGTCATTTTAACAAACAGTTGGAGTGCTTTGAGAAAACACATGAACAATTCACATATATGCAACATAATCACCCATTCAATCTCAGAAAATGAACATGCATGTATGAACAATTCCTAATACTAGCACCAATTCGAATGTAAAGCCCACATGCAACAATGAACAAGAAATGATTGATATTAGGAATTGGGGAAACTTACTTGAGGAAGAAAGAATGTTGGATAGGGGAGGAAAACTTACTTGAGATGATGGAGAAGGGTTTGGCGAGTGAAAATGAAAATGTGGACACTAACCTTTGATGATGATGGAGGAGTGTTTGGAGAGTGATAATGAAGAAGGGGAGTGTTAAATGAGAAGATAGGGGTTTTGAAGGACTTATAGCAGTGCAAAGCGCTTGGGCGCGTGTTGACAGTGACAAATGCTGGGAAAAAGCGCTTGGCTTGCGCTTGGGTGCGCTCGGGCGCGCGTTGGCAGTAGAGAATTCTGAAAAACGCGCTTGGCTTGCGCTTGGGCACGCTTGAGCGCGCGTTGTGTCACTTGGAGCCGTACGATCGCTTCTCAACGCATCTTTTTGATTCCTTGCTCATACCAAACATCAAAACTAAGAGAACTAGCAATTAGAGACTAAAATTGGAACTAAATGGAGTAATATAAATGTGAAATGCAATAAATAAATACGGTGCAAAGGATATAAAATTGGGTTGTGTAAGACCCATAATTTTAAAGTACCTTTTAGGTATTTTTGGTATATTTTGGATTTTGGCTCGGAGGCTTTTAAGCCAAAGTTAATA
>NW_027337070.1:0-2077 GCF_000331145.2 Cicer arietinum | reverse complement strand
ATTATAACATATAATAAAATAGTGTTTTCAAATAAAGTTGACAACTCTATTTTATTAAATATTTTTATTATCTTCGTTTTGTAGTGGTACTCAATAACGAAGATAATAATATTATATAATAAAATAGAGTTGTCAAATAAATTAATTATTTCATATTTATTTGACAACACAATTTTGTTATATTTTATTATTATCTTTGTTATTAAGTATAACTACAAAACGAAGATAATAATAACATATAATAAAATAGTGTTTTCAAGTAAAGTAGAAATTACATATTTATTAGGCAACTCTATTTTATTAAATATTATTATTAATTTCATTTTGTAATTGTACTTTATAACGAAGACAGTAATAACATATAATTAAATAGAGTTTTCAAATAAATTTATTATTACATATTTATTTGACAATTCAATTTTGTTATATGATATTATTATCTTTGTTATTAAGTACAACTACAAAACGAAGATAATAATAACATATAATAAAATAGTGTTTTCAAGTAAAGTAGAAATTACATATTTATTAGACAACTCTATTTTATTAAATATTATTATTAATTTCATTTTGTAATTGTACTTTATAACGAAGACAGTAATAACATATAATTAAATAGAGTTTTCAAATAAATTTATTATTACATATTTATTTGACAATTCAATTTTGTTATATTATATTATTATCTTTGTTGTTAAGTAAAGCTACAAAACGAAGATAATAATAACATTTAATAAAATAGTGTTGTCAATGTTACTTTATTTGAAAACTATATTTTATTAAATGTTATTATTATCTTCGTTTTATAGATGTACTTAATAACGAAAATTGTAATAACATATAACACAATTGAACTATTAAATAAAAATATAATTATTACTTTATTTAAAAACTCTATTTTATTATATGTTATTATTATCTTTATAAGATAGTTGTACTACATGATGAAGATAATAATAACATATAATAAAATAAAAATGTCAAATAAAATACTAATTATATATTTATTTGATAAACTCAATTTTATTATACATTATTAACTTCTTTATGTAGTAAAACAATAAAATGAAGATAATAATAACATATAATAAAATAGTGTTGTCAAATTAAGTAATAATTACTTATTTATTAGACAATTCTATTTTATTAAATATTATTATTATCTTCATTTTGTAGTTGTACTTAATAACGAATACAATAATAACATATAACAAAATAGTGTTGTCAAATAATTAATTATTTCTTATTTATTTGACAACTCTCTTTTGTTATATTTTATTATTATCTTTACTATTAAGTATAACTACAAAAGGAAGATAATAATACATTATATTAAAATAGAGTTGTCGAATAAATTAATTTTGACATATTTATTTGACAACTCAATTTTGTTATATGTTATTATTATCTTTGTTATTAATTACAATTATAAAATGAATACAATAATAACATTTAATAAAGAAGATTAGAATAACATATAATAAAATATTCATTTCTAATAAATTCATAATTACATCTTTATTTGACAATTATAATTCAATATATGTTATTATTATGTTCGTTTTGTACTAATATTTTGCAATGATTATAACCCTATATACTATAACCCGAACCTCAAACCCAAAACCTTAAACCTTAAATGCAAACCCTTAAACCCTAAATCATAAACACTAAACCCGAAATCTTGAACCTTAAACTCTAAACCTTAATCCCTAAACGTGATTTCTTAAACCCTAAACACCATAACACAATAAACCCTAATAAAATAAATATGTAATTATTACTTTATTTGATATCTCTGTTTTTCTATATGTCATTATTATCTATTTGTTATAAAGTAAAACTATAAAACAAAGATAATAATAATATAAATTAAATTAGAGTTGTCAAATAAATTTATAATTACATATTTATTTGACAACTCTATTTTATTATATGTTACGGATTTTAGTCCATTTTTGTCGGGTGGTACGAAAATCGCCCAAAAAGTCCAGATGATATATTAATATATTTGATATATTTGATAATTCTATTTTGTTATATGTTATTATTATCTTCATTTTGAGGTTTGACTGCA
>NW_027337069.1:0-2026 GCF_000331145.2 Cicer arietinum | reverse complement strand
TTGTTATTTAGTACAACTACAAAACAAAGATAATAATAACATATAATAAAACAGAGTTGTCAATTAAATATGTAATTAATAATTTATTTGATAATTCTATTTTATTATATGTTATTATTATCTTCATTTTAAGGTTTGATTGCATAACGAAGATAGTAATATCATTTAATAAAATAGAGTTGTCAAATAAATATGTAATTATTACTTTATTTGACAACTCTAATTTATTGTATGTTATTATTATCTCTGTTTTATAGTTTTACTTCTTAACAAAGATAATTATAACATATAATAAAATAGAGTTGTCAAAGAAAGTAATAATTACAATAATTATATATTTATTTGACGACTCTATTTTATTAAATGATATTACTATCTTCGTTATGCAGTCAAACTTTAAAATGAAGTTAATAATAACATATAATAAAATAGAATTATCCAATAAATTAATAATTTCATATTTATTTGACAACTTTGTTTTATTATACGTTAGTATTATCTTCGTTTTGTAGTTATACTAAATAACGAAAATAATAATAACATATAACAAAATTAAGTTGTAAAATTAATATGTAATTATTACTTATTTGACAACTCTTTTTTATCATATGTTATTATTATCTTCTTTATGTAGTAAAACTATAAAACAAACATAATAATAACATTTAATAAAATAGAGTTGTTAAATAATGTAATAATTAAAAAGCATTCTTCTCCTAAATTTATAAGTGTGTTTCGGCTCATATTTTGGTCTAAAAATACGAATTTCGTTCCATTTTTGTCGGGTGGTATGAAAATTGCCTGAAAAGTCTAGGTGAAATCGTTGATTTTCGTACCACCCGATTTCGGTCCATCTTTTACGGGTGGTACGAAATTCTCCTGAAAAGTCCCAATGAAATCGAGGACCGAGATACTCTTATAGCATTCTTCTCTAAAATTTATAACTATCTTTCAGGTTCCGTGCCAGACTTCAAACACTAGTCATCGTCTGGTCCGAAAATACAGATGTTGGTCTATTATCGTCGAGGGGTTCAAAATTAGGACCGGGAGACCATTATAGCATTCTTCCCCATAATTTATAATTTTGTTTCGGGTTCTACTCCAGATTTCAAACACTAGCCATCGTTTAATCAGAAAATACAGATGTTTGTCCATTATCGTCGATGGGTACGAAAGTCGCCTGAAAAGTCCAAATGCAATCGAGGACCGAGAGACCATTATAGAATTCTTGTTCTAAATTTATCAATGTGTTTCGGCGTTAGATTTGAAACACAAGCCATCGCCTTGTTCGAAAATACGGATTTCGAACAATTTTAGTCCGGTGGTACGAAAATCGCCCAAAAAGTCCAGATCAAATCGAGGACTGAGAGACCATTATAGCATTCTTCTCCAAAATTTATAATTGTGTTTTAGGTTCCGTGCCAGATTTAAAACACTAGCCATTGTCTGGTCCGAAAATGTGATTTTCGGTCTAATTTTGTCGGGTGGTACAAAAATTGCCCGAAAAGACCTGATAAAATCGAGGACCAGAAAATTCTTATTATAGCATTCTATTCATAAATTTATAACTATGTTTCGGGTTCCGCATCTGATTTCAAAAATTTTCCATCGTCTGGTCCGAAAATACAGAATTTGGTCCATTATCATCGATGGGTACAAAAATCGCCTGAAAAGTCCAGATGAAATCGGGGACCAAATTGCCCTTATAGAATTCTTCTTCTAAATTTATAAATGTGTTTCGGGTTTCGGGTCAGATTTCAAGCACTAGCCATCGTCTTGTTCAAACATACGGATTTCGGTCCATTTAATCATGTGGTACGTAAATCGCCCGAAAAGTCCATATGAAATCGAGGACCTTGAGACCATTATAGCATTCTTCTCCAAAATTTATAACTGTGTTCGGGTTCAGCGCCAAATGTCAAACAATAGCCATCGCCTGGTCCAAAAATATGATTTTTGTCAGGTGGTACAAAAATTGCCCAAAAAGACCAGATGAAATCGAGGACCGGGAAACCCTTATAGCATT
>NW_027337068.1:0-2461 GCF_000331145.2 Cicer arietinum | reverse complement strand
GTGCGTTGGATTATGACTGAACGCCTCTAAGTCAGAATCCGGGCTATAAGCGATGCGTGTGCCTGTCGTTCGCTTGCCGACCAGCAGTAGGGGGCCTTGGCCCCCATGAGGCACGTGCCGTTGGTGGACCTCGTAAGGCGGATGAGCCTTGCGGGACACCTTGAAACGCAATTCCTATTGAGCGGCGGGGAGAATCTTTTGCAGACGACTTTAATACGCGACGGGGTATTGTAAGTGGCAGAGTGGCCTTGCTGCCCCGATCCACTGAGATTCAGCCCTAGTCGCTTCGATTCGTCCCTCCCCACCCACGAGTAGCCTTCTTCTTGTACATGTGCCATTCAGGGTTTAGCATATAGCAAAATAGGCCCAGGGCTATGCCCTCCCTCGAGGGATTGGGCGCGTGCCGTCCTAAGGCAATTCGTCCCGACCTATGCGCGGACTAGGTCATGCAGAGGGTAACCGTACTGTTGATACACCCTTGCGGTGGAAATACTCGAACAAATCAAGGGCTCGTAAACCTTGGTAGTCGTGGACATTTTGTGGCAAAGACTTATTCATCGTCCGTGACTAGGGAAGGCTCGTGGGTCACCTGAACCGAGTTGTGTCAGTCACGGTGCATGACTTAGACTTATTCTCGGTCGGCGACAGTCCGTGACTAGGGAAGGCTCGTAGGCAAGCAGGCTGGCTGGCTGGCCAGCACCAGTCACAAGTCACGAGTCGCGACTCACGAGCCCCCAGTCACCAGTCCCCAGTCACGAGCCCCCAGTCACCAGTCATCAGTCACGAGTCGCGATTCACGAGCCCCCAGTCATCAGTCCCCAGTCACCAGTCACCAGTCCCCAGTCACCAGTCACGAGTCGCGACTCACGAGCCCCCAGTCACCAGTCCCCAGTCACGAGCCCCCAGTCACGAGTCGCGATTCACGAGCCCCCAGTCACCAGTCCCCAGTCACGAGCCCCCAGTCACGAGTCGCGATTCACGAGCCCCCAGTCACCAGTCCCCAGTCACGAGCCCCCAGTCACGAGTCGCGATTCACGAGCCCCCAGTCACCAGTCCCCAGTCACGAGCCCCCAGTCACGAGTCGCGATTCACGAGCCCCCAGTCATCAGTCCCCAGTCACCAGTCACCAGTCCCCAGTCACCAGTCCCCAGTCCCCAGTCACCATTCCCCAGTCACCAGTCACCAGTCACGATTCGCGACTCACGAGCCCCCAGTCCCCAGTCACCAGTCACGAGTCGCGACTCACGAGCCCCCAGTCACCAGTCCCCAGTCACGAGCCCCCAGTCACGAGTCGCGATTCACGAGCCCCCAGTCATCAGTCCCCAGTCACCAGTCACCAGTCCCCAGTCACCAGTCCCCAGTCCCCAGTCACCATTCCCCAGTCACCAGTCACCAGTCACGATTCGCGACTCACGAGCCCCAGTCCCCAGTCACCAGTCACGAGTCGCGACTCACGAGCCCCTAGTCACGAGTCACTTAGTAACGCAATCCAAATTTTGTTTTCAACGAATTTTTTGATGTCCATGTTATGTGTTTTATGATGCAAGTCCCATGATAAATTTTAATCATAATTATGTTTTTAATTTTTTTTAATATTTTTAAATTATATTTTTAATATTTTCTGCACTTTAAAAAATTATAATTAAATAATCCCTTTCCAGAAAATTCCAATTTTTTGTGGGAAGTGTTATTTAATTATTGACAACATCCGTGTAAAATTTCAAGAAAAAATTCCATGTCTAGGTACCTCAACTCAAAAATGTGCCCCTTATATAATATTTTAAAAATTCACCGTTTGTCAAAAAATTCCAATTTTTTTTTTTGAGGAGATTAATATTGGGTTGATGAACATTCGTGCAAAATTTCATGTTTTCTGTTTAACAGCCTGCCCACCCTGGAAACGGCTCAGCCGGAGGTAGGGTCCAGCGGCTGGAAGAGCACCGCACGTCGCGTGGTGTCCGGGGCGCCCCTGGCGGCCCTTGAAAATCCGGAGGACCGCGTGCCTTCCATGCCCGGTCGTACTCATAACCGCATCAGGTCTCCAAGGTGAACAGCCTCTGGTCGATGGAACAATGTAGGCAAGGGAAGTCGGCAAAATGGATCCGTAACCTCGGGAAAAGGATTGGCTCTGAGGGCTGGGCACGGGGGTCCCAGTTCCGGACCCGTCGGCTGTTGGTGGACTGCTTGAGCTGCTCCCGCGGTAAGAGCGGGTCGCCGCGTGCCGGACGGGGGACATATTGGGAACGGGCCCTTCGGGGCCTCTTCCCCGTGCATCGAACAGTCAACTCAGAACTCGTACGGACAAGGGGAATCCGACTGTTTACGTGTTGTTGGTGGAACTCAGAACTGGTACGGACAAGGGGAACTCAGAAATGGTACGGGCAAGGGGAAATCATAACTCGGAGGGGGACACCCAAGTGTGTTCTCCTCTGCGCCAAAACTCAAACCCCGACGCTGAATG
>NW_027337067.1:4435-6554 GCF_000331145.2 Cicer arietinum | reverse complement strand
ACAAACACACCTATTGGATACACAAGATTGATAAAAAAATAACCTAATTGGACAATAATAAGCTTAGGGAGGACGAAAATGACCTAAATTTTCAAAAACACACCTATTGGATGCAAAAAATTGGTTAAAAACCCTAATTGGAGAACAATAAGCCTAGGGATGACGAAAATGACCTAAATGTTAATCCGATGACACAAACGAACTTATTGGATGCACAAGATTGGTTAAAAACCATAATTGGACAAGAATAAGCCTCGGGAGGACGAAAATGACCTAAATGTTAATCCGATGACACAAACGAACTTATTGGATGCACAAGATTGGTTAAAAACCATAATTGGACAAGAATAAGCCTCGGGAGGACGAAAATGACCTAAATTTTCATCCCATGAGACAAACACACCTATTTGATGCACAAATTGATAAAAAAAAACCCTATTTGGACAATAATAAGCCTAGGGAGGACGAAAATGACCTAAATGTTCATCCAATGACACAGACACACCTATTGGATGCACAAGATTGGTTAAAAACCCTAATTGGACAAGAATAAGCCTAGGGAGGACGAAAATGACCTAAATGTTCATCCAATGACACAGACACACCTATTGGATGCACAAGATTGGTTAAAAACCCTAATTGGACAAGAATAAGCCTTGGGAGGATGAAAATGACCTAAATTGTCATCCTATGACACAAACACAACTATTGGATACACAAGATTCGTTAAAAACCATAATTGGAAAAGAATAAGCCTATGCAGGAAGAAAATGACCTAAATGTTCATCCAATGACACAAACACCCCTATTTGATGCCCAAGATTAATTAAAACCCAAATTGGACAAGAATAAACCTAGGGATAACGAAAATGACCTAAATGTTCATCCAATGACACAAACAAACCTATAGGATGCATAAAATTGGTTAAAAACCTTAATTGGAAAAGAAAAAGCCCAGGGAGGATGAAAATTACCTAAATGTTCATCCAATGACACAAACAACCCTATTGGATGCACAAAATTGCTTAAAAACCCTAATTGGACAAGAATAAGCGTAGGGATGACGAAAATGGCCTAAATATTCATCCAATGACACAAACACAACTATTGGATGCGCAAGATTGATTAAAAACCCAAATTGGACAAGAATAAACCTAGGGATAACGAAAATGACCTAAATGTTCATCCAATGACACAAACAAACCTGTAGTATTCACAAGATTTGCTAAAAACCTTAATTGGAAAAGAATAAGCCTTGGGATGACGAAAATTACTTAAATGTTCATCCAATGACACAAACAAACCTATGGATGCAGAAAATTGGTTAAAAACCCTAATTCGACAAGAATAAGCCGGGGGATGACGAAAATGACCTAAATGTTAATCCGATGACAAAAATTAACTTATTGGAAGCACAAGATTGGTAAAAAACCATAATTGGACAAGAATACGCCTAGGGAGGATGAAAATGATCTAAATGTTCATCAAATGACACAAACACACCTATTGGATGTAACAAGATTGGTAAAAAAACCCTAATTGAACAAGAATAAGCCTAGGGAGGACGAAAATGATCTAAATGTTCATCCAATGACACCAACACACCTATTGGATTCACAACATTGATTAAAAACCCTAATTGGACAATAATAAGTCTATGGAGGACGAAAATGACCTAAATTTTCATTAACACACCTATTGGATGCACAATATTGGTTAAAAACCCTAATAGGACAAGAATAAGCTTAGGGAAGAAGAAAATGACCTAATGGTTCATCCAATGACACAAACACACCTATTGGATACACAAGATTGATAAAATGGATGCACAAAATTGGTTAAAAACCTTAATTGGAAAAGAATAAGTCTAGGGAGAACAAAAATGACCTACATGTTCTTCCAATGACACAAACACACCTATTAAATGCACAAGATTGGTTAAAAACCCTAATTGGACAAGAATAAGCCTTAGGAGGACGAAAATGACCTAAATTGTCATCCTATGACACAAACACAACTATTGGATACACAAGATTCGTTAAAAACCATAATTGGACAAGAATAAGCCTATGGAGGAAGAAAATGACCTAAATGTTCATCCAATGACACAAACACACCT
>NW_027337067.1:0-1011 GCF_000331145.2 Cicer arietinum | reverse complement strand
TGCACAAGATTGATTAAAAACCCTAATTAGACAAGAATAAGCCTCGGGAGGACGAAAATGACCTAAACGTTCATCCAATGACACAAACACACCTATTTGATGCACAAGATTAATTAAAAACCCAAATTGGACAAGAATAAACCTAAGGATAACGAAAATGACCTAAATCTTCATCCAATGACACAAACACACCTATTTGATGCACAAGATTAATTAAAAACCCAAATTGGACATGAATAAACCTAAGGATAACGAAAATGACCTAAATCTTCATCCAATGACACAAAGAAACCTTTAGGATGCACAAAATTGGTTAAAAACTTTAATTGGAAAAGAATAAGCCTAGGGAGGACAAAAATGACCTAAATGTTCATCCAATGACACAAACAAACCTATTGGATGCACAAAATTGGTTAAAAACCCTAATTGGACAAGAATAATGTGACACCCTAAACCCCAAATAAATTTTTTTTTTATAAAGAGTATCACGTAATTATAAACATGTCACATAATCCAAAATTTCCATCAAATATAATGACATTGAAATCATAATATGTTTTAAATGTAGTGCAAATATAGTCCCCACCCGATGTCACTATCAGAGCGGGAATTCCCAAAATAAAAATACTCAAAATAACATCAATACAATGCGTATAAATAGAGTCTTCAGGACATGATGACTTCCGCCTCTCTGATGGTACTAGTTATCACCTGCAACTTACAACTCGTCTGCGTCCATTGTTAACGCCAAACACAAACAACGAGGGGTGAGTATCGAAATTATGTAACAGTATAAAATACACGAGGAGAACACGCAAATAATCAAATTATCACAATCTCAAAAACAATCAAGTGTATAATATCAACGACTTATCAAATTCATTCATAATAAGACAATTAAAATAATGAAATGCTATGCATGTCCTATACTCTATACTTCTTCATTTAGTACCATTCTACTCTGAAGTACTTGGTTAGGAGGCCTGATACTATGTCACTACAAGAGTGGAC
>NW_027337066.1:0-1023 GCF_000331145.2 Cicer arietinum | reverse complement strand
CTTTTATTGTTTTAATTTGTTAGTTTTAAAAACAATAAAGGTGAGAATAGTTTTAGTCTTTTAGAAAATAATTTTTAAGAAGCAGAGCAAAACATTTTGTTCTTTTGAAGATTTTTAAAAACAAAAATAGTTTTGAAAACTATTAGGAAGGTTTAGCTTTGCTGTTTCTTTTGCATTTTAAGTATATATTATTATTATTATATAATAACAATGAATATTAATAAAAATTATTAATGACCATGACCAATAGATCCTTTTATTTTGGACTTATGACAAACTTTAAAAAAAAAAGATGTTTTACATTTTCTATATATCATTTATACATAGAAAAATTCCATTTTAAGAAGTTACAAAAATTCCAATTTGTTTTATTTATTTATCTGTATAAAATTGCATCTATTTTGATATAGATTGCATCAATGCATTTTAAACAAAACTGAAATGAAGTATTGAATAATGTGGACATATTTCGATATTGATTGCATCTATAACAAAATAAAAAAAATAAAAAAAACAAACAAACAAACAAACAAACAAACTTTGGATTATGTCAAAATTTGATACACACCAACCAACTCCTTATCAAATTACCACTTTGAACACTCTCTTTGATCAATGAAACAAAAGAATCATTTTATAATTTTGATTAAAATCAATAATAATTAAAACCACAAAATGGAACCAACATAATTAAATGCATACTCTCTCATTGGAGTTTTCATTTTCTACCATAAATAGATATGCAAGAATTAATGCTAGAGAACTTTTCATTTATTTATAAATCACTTATATGTCATGGTTGAAATTTTTATTATTCTATGTTCTCATGTTTGATGAATTTATGAGCTGTTGACTTTCTTCTTTAGTAATAATGTTGGTTTATATTTATTTATCATAGAAAAGTTCTATTCAATAAATGATAAATATCTTTTCTTAAGCCTACCACACCTAAAAGAATACCTGCCTTATATTTTTGTTACATAATAGTAAACATGTCTATCTATCATTATTGCATAGGACAAG
>NW_027337065.1:1203-1490 GCF_000331145.2 Cicer arietinum | reverse complement strand
CTATGCTTATTCTAGTCCAATTAGGGTTTTAACCAATCTTGTGCATCCAATATGTTCATTTGTTACATTGGATGAACATTTAGGTAATTTTCGTCAACCCTAACCTTATTCTTGTCCAATTAGGGTTTTTAACAAATCTTGTGCATCCAATAGGTGTGTTTGTGTCATTGGATGAACATTTAGGTCATTTTCGTCCTCCCTAGACTTATTCTTCTCCAATTAAGGTTTTTAACCAATCTTGTGCATGCAATAAGTTCATTTGTGTCATTGGATTAACATTTAGGTCA
>NW_027337065.1:0-701 GCF_000331145.2 Cicer arietinum | reverse complement strand
TTATTCTTTTCCAATTAGGGTTTTTAACCAATTTTGTGCATCCAATAGGTGTGTTTGTGTCATTGGATGAACATTTAGGTCATTTTCGTCCTCCCTAGACTTATTCTTTTCCAATAAGGGTTTTTAATCAATCTTGTGCAAGCAATAGGTTTATTTGTGTCATAGGATGAACAATTAGGTCATTTTCGTCCTCCCTAGGTTTATTCTAGTCCAATTACGGTTTTTAACCAATCTTGTGCATCCAATAGGTCTGTTTGTGTCAGTGGATGAACATTTAGGTCGTTTTCGTCCTCCCTAGGCTTATTCTTATCCAATTAGGGTTTTTAAACAATGTTGTGCATCCAATAAGTTTATTTGTGCCATTGGACTAACATTTAGGTCGTTTTCATCAACCCTTGCCTTATTCTTGTCTAATTAGGGTTTTTAACCTATCTTGTGCATCCAATAGGTTTGTTTGTGTCAATTGATGAACATTTAGGTCAATTTCGTCCTCCATAGTCTTATTCTTTTCGAGCTAGGGTTTTTAACCAATCTTGTGCATGCAATAAGTTCATTTGTGTCATTGGATGAACATTTAGTTCATTTTCGTCATCCCTAGGCTTATTCTAGTCCAATTAGGGTTTTTAACCAATCTTGGTCATCCAATAAATTCATTTATGTCATTGGATTAACATTTAGGTCATTTTCGTCCTCCCTAGGCT
>NW_027337064.1:0-1060 GCF_000331145.2 Cicer arietinum | reverse complement strand
TAAAACTATATAACGAATATATTAATAACATTTAATAAAATAGAGTTGTCAAATAATGTAATATTTATAAATCATTCGTCTCGTAAATTTATAATTGTGTTTCGGATCATATTTTGAACTTTAGCCATCATTTGGTCTAAAAATACGAATTTTATTCCATTTTTGTCGGGTGGTACAAAAATCGCCTGAAAAGACTAGATGAAATCGAAGACCAGGATACCCTTATAGCATTCTTCTCCAAAATTTATAATTGTGTTTTGGGTTCCAAATCAGTATTTCAACACTAGCCATCGTCTTGTAAGAAAATACGGATTTCGGTCCATTTTTTTCAGGTGATACAAAAATCTCCCGAAAAGCCTAGAAAAAATTGAGGACCAGGAGACCCTTATAGCATTCTTCTCCTAAATTTATAACTCTGTTTCGGGTTATGCGTCAGAATTCAAACACTAACCATCGTTTGGCCTGAAACTACGAACTTTGGTCCATTTTTGTTGGGTGTTACTAAAATCGGCCGAAAAATCCAGATGAAATCGAGGATCGGGAGACCCTTGTAGCATTCTTATCTAAAATTTATAACTGTGTTTCGGGTTCCGCACCATATTTCAAACACTAGCCATCTTCTAGTCTGAAAATACTTATTTTGGTCCTTTTTTGTCGAGGGGTACAAAAATTCCCCGAAAAGTCCAAATGAAATTGAGGACCAGAAGACTCTTATTATATCATTCTTCTCCTGAAATTATAACTGGGTACGAAAATCGCTTGAAAAGTCCAGATGAAATCGGGGACCAAATGACCCTTATAGAATTCTTCTTCTAAATTTATAACTGTGTTTTGGGCTCTGCGTCAGATTTCAAACACTAGCCATCGTCTTGTTCGAAAATACGGATTTCGGTCCATTTTTGTCGGGTGTTACAAAAATCGCACGAAAAGTCCATACGAAATCGAGGACCGGGAGATCATTATAGCATTCTTCTCCAAAATTTCCCTAAAAGTCCAGATGAAATCGAGGAGAAGAAGATTCTTGTAGCATTCTTCTCCTAAATATATAATTGAGTTTCGG
>NW_027337063.1:0-2934 GCF_000331145.2 Cicer arietinum | reverse complement strand
ATCTTTTAATACCTCGGTTTACTTAATGTGCGTTTGAGGAAAATGTTTAAGTTAACTGGGCGTCTAGAATGGGGAATCTCTTAATGTCTCGGTTACTTAACTATCGTTTTTTTGAAAATCGTTTCAATAAATGAGTATTAAGAATGGGGAATCTCTTAATGTCTTGTTTACTTAATGTTCGTTTTGAAAATCGTTTAAGTTAAATGAGTATTAAGAATGGGGAATCTCTTAATGTCTTGTTTACTTAATGTTCGTTTTGAAAATCGTTTAAGTTAAATGAGTATTAAGAATGGGGAATCTCTTAATGTCTTGTTTACTTAATGTTCGTTTTGAAAATCGTTTAAGTTAAATGAGTATTAAGAATGGGGAATCTCTTAATGTCTTGTTTACTTAATGTTCGTTTTGAAAATCGTTTAAGTTAAATGAGTATTAAGAATGGGGAATCTCTTAATGTCTTGTTTACTGAATGTTTTGTGTGAAAATCGTGTAAGTCAAAAGTATATTAAGAATGGGGAATCTCTTAATATGTATGTTTGCTTAACGATTTGTTTTGAAAATCATTAAGATAAATCGGTATTAAGAACGGGGAATCTCTTAATGTCTTGGTTACTTAATGGTTGCTGTGAAAGTCGTTTAAGTTAAATGGGTATTAAAAATGGGGAATCTTCTAATATCTGCATTTGCTTAACGATTGTTGTGGATGGAGTCTGTGTATGCTCATGCATTTCATTTGGTAAATTGTGTTGACCCGTGATAGGTGACACCTTGGTAAACTGTACTGACCCGTGATAGGTGGTACGTTTACGATTTATATTTTTGGTAAATTGTGCTGTCCCGTGATAGGTGGCACCTCGGTAAACAGTACTGGTCTGTTGAAGGTGCTAAGTGTTATGTGTTGGTTATTGGGTGTAAGTATGATGGTTATCGAGATCCCATTTGCCGTGGTAATCGCGTAGGAATTGCTAAGTGTTAGGTTGTGGACTTGATTAGGAATGACTTGAGTTAATTCATGAATTTTTGGAAAAATGATCAGGGAAATCGATTTCCCAATCGATTGGATGGTAAACAGGGACTTGGCCAAATGGACAAAATCGATTAGCCAATCGATTTTGTAATCAGTTTTCGAAAATCATTTACGAAATCGATTGCCCAATCGATTGGGCCTAAGTCAGGGACTCATCCATATTCGACCAAATCGATTTGGAAATCGATTGGCCATTAAGTCAGGGGCTCAGCTATCCTGTCAATCGATTGCCCAATCGATTGAATCAAGCCAGAGTTCAAAATTTCACTAAAAACCTTCAGGAAATCGATTTGGAAATCGATTGGTATTAAGTCAGGGACTCCGTTATCCTGTCAATCGATTGCCAAATCGATTGATTCAGCCCAGGATTCTATTTTCATTAAAAATCTTCACCCCAATCGATTGCCCAATCGATTGGCTCAGTGAAAATCCTCAGTTTTAGTTGTATGATTAATTGCTCATGAATCTATCCATGTCTTGTTTTATCATGTGTTAATTAGGAGATCGAGAACTGCATTTTACCTTCATGTTCATTGGCAATGTACTGTATGAACTTTTCGCATATTGAAAATCCTGTTAAGGTGCATGCTTAGTTGAAAAGTTGTTTTGAGCATTCAAAAACTTAATTGCTATGTGTTAACTGTTATTTTCTGGTTGGTGACCCTTTACAACTATTGTGGAAATCTGGGCTTTGCCCTCAGATGAGAGTCAGGACGGCCCTACCGGTTCGTACCCTACGGACAGGAATGGAGATGGGAACGCTTGACTGCAGTTACGTTAGGAGGATCTCACGGGGCGCGTGGAGATTACTCAGGGTGTATAGCTTTTTGGTAGGATGATCAGATTAAGATGATGTATAGGGACTAGGTGTCCTTCTTTTTGGATTGGAGTATTTTTAGTTTGGAAAACTGTACTTATACTAATATTGTCAGTTTGACATCTTATTTGAATGGGTTCCATGTATGATTTGTTGTTGTGTAAATGTTTTGGACTTATAATTGGAGAAACTTTTCCGCTGCTTGTAAATTATAATGACCCAATTATTTATCCAAAGGCATTTCCTGATTTAATTCTTTGTTTGTTTTTAATTACTTTTAAAAAAAAAAACATACACTCGCTTTGAAAAACGGGGTGTTACAAATAAGCCTAGGGAGGACAAAAATGACCTAAATGTTCATCCAATTACACAAATGAACTTATTGGATGCACAAGATTGGTTAAAAACACTAATTAGACAAGAATAAGCCTAGGCTAGGGAGCACGAAAATGACCTAAATGTTCATCCAATGACACAAATGAACTTATTGGATGCACAAGAATGGTTAAAAACCCTTATTGGACAAGAATAAGCCTAGGGAAGACGAAAATGACCTAAATGTTCATCCAATGACACAAACACACCTATTGGATGCACGAGATTGGTTAAAAACCCATATTGGAAAAGAAAAAGCCTAGGGAGCACGAAAATGACCTAAATGTTCATCCAATGACACAAATGAACTTATTGGATGCACAAGAATGGTTAAAAACCCTTATTGGACAAGAATAAGCCTAGGGAAGACGAAAATGACCTAAATGTTCATCCAATGACACAAACACACCTATTGGATGCACGAGATTGGTTAAAAACCCATATTGGAAAAGAAAAAGCCTAGGGAGCACGAAAATGACCTAAATGTTGATCCAATTACACAAATGAATTTATTGGATGCACAAGAATGGTTAAAAACCCTTATTGGACAAGAATAAGCCTAGGGAAGACGAAAATGACCTAAATGTTCATCCAATGACACAAACACACCTATTGGATGCACGAGATTGGTTAAAAACCCATATTGGAAAAGAAAAAGCCTAGGGAGCACGAAAATGACCTAAATGTTCATCCAATGACACAAATGAACTTATTGGAT
>NW_027337062.1:960-1464 GCF_000331145.2 Cicer arietinum | reverse complement strand
GATGACAAAATAATCCTAACTCCAAAATCTACAACACATATCTCAGACTTACTCGATCATCACCACTCAATAAGTTTTAATTTGACTTCACAATATTCATCGTTATATATCTTTATCAGTCAATCACAATAAAATCACAATATTTGGTTTACACTACTCACAATGCATCATTCAGTCTTATCAATCACAAATAACAAATCAAACAGGTGGCATATTCAAGTGATATCACAATTTCATTCAAGTAGCAAGAACACTCCAGTAGATATCATTCACACAGTAACAATCAACATAATATTCATAAAATCAGACGGCATACAATCTTGATATAAATAAATTCACGACAATTCTATAGGTTACTAAATTATATTTTAATCCTCACTATTACCATTCACATTTAATTAATTAATTATTATTACTCAATAGGGCTCTACTGTACGTAGTAAGCCCCGAATGAACATCTGGGAATTTCGACATTCTCGTTCATCTCACGTTATTTTATGCTCA
>NW_027337062.1:0-278 GCF_000331145.2 Cicer arietinum | reverse complement strand
TTGCTTTTGAGAACATGGTACATATCAAAAGATATATATATATATATATATATATATATATATCAAATTCACTTTTAAAATAATTATCAAATTTCACTATCCTAAAATAATTATCAAATTCACCCCTAAAATAATTATCACATTCACTCCTAAAATAATTATCAAATTCACTATCTTAAAATAATTATTGAATTCACAATCTTAAATTAATTATAAAAAAAAATAGCATATAATACTAATCATAATGATCAGGTTGTTTTTCAGGATTTTCTTATTCA
>NW_027337061.1:0-1127 GCF_000331145.2 Cicer arietinum | reverse complement strand
GTTCATCCAATGACACAAATGAACTTATTGGATGTACAAGATTGGTTTAAAACCCTAATTGGAGAAGAATAAGCCAAGGAATGACGAAAATGACCTAAATGTTCAACCGATGACACAAAAACACCTATTGGATGAAGAAGATTGGTTAAAAACCTTAGTTGGATAAGAATCAGTCTAAGGAGGACGAAAATGACCAAAATGTTTATCAAATGACACTAACACACCTATTGGATGCACAAGATTGGTTAAAAACCATAGTTGGACAGGAATAAGTTTAGGGAGGACGAAAATGACCTCAATGTTCATCCAATGACACAAACACTCCTATTGGATGCACAAGATTGGTTAAAAACCCTAATTGGACTAGAATAATCCTTGGGAACACGAAAATGACCTGAATGTTCATCCAATGACACAAACACTCCTATTGGATGCACAAGATTGGTTTAAAACCCTAGTTTGACAAGAATAAGACTAGAGAGGACGAAAATAACCTAAATGTTCATCCAATAACACAAACACACCTATTAGATGCACAAGATTGGTTAAAAACCTTGGTTGGATAAGAATAAGTCTAAGGAGGACAAAAATGACCAAAATGTTTATCCAATGACACTAACACACCTATTGGATGCACAAAATGGGTTAAAAACCCTAATTGGACTAGAATAAACCTAGGGAGGACGAAAATGACCTAAATGTTCATCCAATAACACAAACACACCTATTAGATGCACAAGATTGGTTAAAAACCTTGGTTGGATAAGAATAAGTCTAAGGAGGACAAAAATGACCAAAATGTTTATCCAATGACACTAACACACCTATTGGATGCACAAAATGGGTTAAAAACCCTAATTGGACTAGAATAAACCTAGGGAGGACGAAAATGACCTAAATGTTCATCCAATAACACAAACACACCTATTAGATGCACAAGATTGGTTAAAAACCATAGTTGGACAAGAATAAGTTTAGGGAGGATGAAAATGACCTAAATGTTAATCCAATGACACAAACACTCCTATTGGATGCACAAGTTTGGTTAAAAACCCTAATTAGATAAGAATAAACCAATGGAGGACGAAAATGACCTAAATGTTCATCCAACGACACAAACACACCTA
>NW_027337060.1:0-954 GCF_000331145.2 Cicer arietinum | reverse complement strand
TTTGTGTCATTGGATGAACATTTAGGTGTTTTTCGTCCTCCCTAGACTTATTCTTGTCCAATTAGGGTTTTTAACCAATCTCGTGCATGCAATAAGTTTATTTGTGTCATAGGATGAAGATTTAGGTAATTTTCATCAACCCTAGGCTTATTCTAGTCCAATTAAGGTTTTTAACCAATCTTGTGCATCCTATAGGTGTGTTTGTGTCATTGCATGAACATTTAAGTCATTTTCGTCCTCCATAGACTTATTCTTGTCCAATTAAGGTTTTTAACCAATCTTGTGCACGCAATATGTTCATTTGTGTCAATGGATTATCATTTAGGTCATTTTCGTCAACCGTAGCCTTATTCTTGTCAAATTAGGGTTTCAACCCTGGCATTATTCTTGTCCAATTAGGGTTTTTAACCAATCTTGTGCATCGAATAGTTGTGTTTGTGTCATTGGATGAACATATAGGTCATTTTCGTCCTCCCTAGACTTATTCTTTACCAATTAGGTGTTTTAACCAATCTTGTGCATGCAATAAGTTTATTTCTGTCATAGGATGAACATTTAGGTCATTTTCGTCCTCCGTAGGCTTATTCTTATCCAATTAGGGTTTTTAACCAATCTTGTGCATCCAATAGGTGTGTTTGTGTCATTGGATGAACATTTAGGTCATTTTCGTCCTCCCTAGGTTTATTCTAGGTCAATTTGGGTTTTTAACCCATCTTGTGCATCCAATAAGTTCATTTGTGTCATTGGATTAACATTTAGGTAATTTTCGTCCTCCCTAGGTTTATTCTAGTCCAATTAGGGTTTTTAATCAATCTTGTGCATTCAATAAGTTCATTGGTGTCATTGGATTAACATTTAGTTCATTTTCGTCAACTCTTGCCTTATTCTTGACAATTAGGATCTTTAACCAATCTTGTGCATCCAATATGTGTGTTTGTGTCATTGGATGAACAT
>NW_027337059.1:0-1414 GCF_000331145.2 Cicer arietinum | reverse complement strand
ATGGCTTAAAAACCCTAATTGGACTAGAATAAACCTAGGGAGGATGAAAATGACGTAAATGTTAAACCAATGACAGAAATGAACTTATTGGCTGCACAAGATTAGTTAAAAACCATAGTTGGACAAGAACAAGTTTAGGTAGGACGAAAATGACCTAAATTTTCATCCAATGACACAAACGCACCTATTGGATCTACAAGATTGGTTAAAAACCGTTATTGGACTAGAATAAACCTAGGGAGGAAGAAAATGACTTAAATGTTCATCCAATTACACAGACACACCTATTGGATGCACAAGATTGGTTAAAAACCCTAATTGGACAAGAATAAGTTTAGGAAGGACGAAAATGACTTAAATGTTCATCCAATTACACAGACACACCTATTGGATGCACAAGATTGGTTAAAAACCGTTATTGGACTAGAATAAACCTAGGGAGGAAGAAAATGACTTAAATGTTCATGCATTGACACAAACACACCTATTGGATGCATAAGAGTGGTTAAAAACCTTAGTTGGACAAGAATAAGTTTAGGAAGGACGAAAATGACTTAAATGTTCATCCAATTACACAAACACACTATTGGATGCACAAGATTGGTTAAAACCGTAATTGGACTAGAATAATCCTAGGGAGGACGAAAATGACCTAAATGTTCATCCAATTACACAGACACACCTATTGGATGCACAAGATAGGTTAAAAACCCAAATTGGACAAGAATAAACCTAGGGAGGAAGAAAATGACTTAAATGTTCATGCATTGACACAAACACACCTATTGGATGCATAAGAGTGGTTAAAAACCTTAGTTGGACAAGAATAAGTTTAGGAAGGACGAAAATGACTTAAATGTTCATCCAATTACACAAACACACTATTGGATGCACAAGATTGGTTAAAACCGTAATTGGACTAGAATAATCCTAGGGAGGACGAAAATGACCTAAATGTTCATCCAATGACACAAACACATCTTTTGGATGCACAAGATTAGTTAAAAACCCAAGTTGGACAAGAATAAACCTAGGGAGGACGAAAATGACCTAAATATTCATCCAATGACACAAACACACCTATGGCTTAAAAACCCTAATTGGACTAGAATAAACCTAGGGAGGATGAAAATGACGTAAATGTTCAACCAATTACACAAATGAACTTATTGGCTGCACAAGATTAGTTAAAAACCCTAGTTGGACAAGAACAAGTTTAGGTAGGACGAAAATGACGTAAATGTTCATCCAATGACACAAACGCACCTATTGGATCTTCAAGATTGGTTAAAAACCGTTATTGGACTAGAATAAACCTAGGGAGGAAGAAAATGACTTAAATGTTTATCCTTTGACACAAACACACCTATTGGATGCATAAGATTGGTTAAAAACCTTAGTTGGACAAGAATAA
>NW_027337058.1:0-1536 GCF_000331145.2 Cicer arietinum | reverse complement strand
ATGAAGGGTTTTGAAGTTAAGGGTATCACTTATTTTTTAAACTTACGAAGCCGTAAAATATTTATTAAAAAAAAAAAAAAAGTACAACTACAATGTTACATTTAATATGTTATTCTTGCAATTTATTTTAAAATCTCAAATATACCAAAATGCATTTCTATACTCTTAAACGTATCATTGATCATAACCTCTTTTCATCCCATCCCATAAACAAACTAATCAAATTGAGTGTATTTTTTTTCTCTCTCTCATTTTCTTCTTCTTCTTCTTCTTCTTCTTCTTCTTCTTCTTCTTCTTCTTCTTCTTCTTCTTCTTCTAATTTCAATTTAAATAATAACAACGTGCAAGTAGAATCTCGAAGAACCTGATGTAAACCCAATTTTAATCGGAGAAGTTTGAGCGTGAAATTTATAGTATGAATCTGATATGTCGAGTTCTTCATGACTATCTTTTCGTCTCAATAGATAGAAAGTTATTCATTTACTAAAGTGGATAACATCAAATCATACCACCACACTAAACTTCAATCCCTACAAATGTATCACGGTACCAATAATCGCACAACAACGTCAATTTAATCTATTTTGATGAAATATTGTTGACGTTCAGACTACTCTTTAATAAATTGATTGTTTAGCTGACATATTATAAGTCAGATTATTAGAAAATCTCATCAAACATAATTAGATAGTTTGTTGACTAGGCAACGTAACATTAACGAAATTAAAAACATGCTGCTATTCTCTAAATATTAGATATTCCAATTTAAGAAATTTAAAATATAAATTGTATCACAACTATTATTTAAAAGGAGTACATCGTTTTGATTATTTTATTTTTTAATACATTATTGTCAGTATATATCTCGTAAATACCGACATAAAAATTAAGCATAACTTTCACTACTAACTACTTTAAATAATATTATCTAAAAACAAAAACAAAAAACATTTTATAACATAAATGCAAAACCTGGTTGATTGAATCATTTAAGAAAGTTTTTATATTTGTTTTTTTCATTTCGTATTTTGTTGAGTTATGGACAATTTAGATTTTTGTAAATTTGATTGATCAATTGTGTTATTTTTATCGGTTATTCAGAGGTAGAAATTAATTGTCTCTAAGTTTAGAACTTGCTTTTATATCAAAAGTATTTATTTAATGAACATCAACTATATTCGATATTAAGAATTTTTTTTTATTGAAAATTGTTATACAAGCATTTTGTGTAAGTGTGAATGTGACGTCTTGAACCTTAAAGTATTAAATATATATATATACTCTATATTGGAACTGTTGCGAATCTCTTTAAAACTAGTGCATTTTACTTTTTATTTCAATTTGGGTTCAGGGTGTTATATCAGTGGTATCAGAGCCTGGTTTGTCCAATCAGACCGTGTGGGTGATGTGTCTATTGAGTTTTTTGTGTCCTTGTCAGTTGTTTTATTTTTTTACTGTTGTTCATTAGGTGTCTATTGAGCTTGTATTATATGTTATGTGATAATTTTGTGAAATTAACTTGAATACGCGCTAAGT
>NW_027337057.1:0-2070 GCF_000331145.2 Cicer arietinum | reverse complement strand
GGAGAAGAAGAAATCAAGGAGAAGAAGATTCTTGTAGCATTCTTCTCCTAAATTTATAACTGATTTTGGGTTTTGCTTCAAATTTCAAAAACTAGCCCTCATCTTGTTCGAAAATACGAATTTCAGTCTATTTTTGTCGGGTAATACGATAATCGCCTGAAAAGATGAGATGAAATCGAGGACCGAGAGACCCTTATAGCATTCTTCTACTAAATTTATACTTGTTTGGTCCAGGAAACCCTTTTAGGTTCCGCGCCAGATTTCAAACACTTGCCATCGTCTTTATCGAGGGGTAAGAAAATCGCCTGAAAAGTCCAGATGAAATCGAGGAACGAGAGACCCTTATAACATTCTTCTCCTAAATTTATAACTGTGTTCCGAGTTCCGTGTCAGATTTCAAACACTAGCCATTGTTTTGTTCAAAAATACGAATTTCGGTCCATTTTAGTCGGGTGGTACGAAATTCACTCAAAACTACCAGATGAAAACGAGGACCGAGAGACCCTTATGTCATTCTTCTCCTAAATATATAACAGTGTTTTTGATTTCGGGTCAGATTTCAAACACTAGCCATCGACTAGTCCGCGAATACTGATTTCGGTCCATTTTTTGTCTAGTGGTATGAAAATTGCACGAAAAGTCCAGATCAAATCGAGGACCGAGAGACCCTTATTCATTCTTCTCTAAAAATTTTAATTGTGTTTCGGGTTCCGTGTCAAATTTCAAACACTATCCCTCATATGTTTTGGAAATACTGATTTCGGTCTATTTTTGTCGGGTGGTATGAAAATCGCCGGAAAAGTCCAGATGAAATGAAGGACCGGGAAACCGTTATACCATTCTTCTCCAAAATTTATAACTGTATTTCGGGTTCTGCGGCAGATTTCAAACACTAGCTATCGTATGGTTCGAAAATTGCCCAAAAAGTCCATATGAAATCGAGGAGAAGAAGATTCTTGTAGCATTCTTCTCCTAAATTTATAACTGAGTTTCGGGTTCTGCATCAGATTTCAAACACTAGGCATCGTCTGATCCGAAAATACGAATTTCAATCCATATTTGTTGGGAGGTACGGAGATCGCCTAAAAAGTCCATATGAAATCGAGGACCGGGAGACCCTTATAGCATTCTTCACCAAAATTTATAAACGTGTTTTGGGTTCCGCGTCAAATTTCAAACACTAGCCCTCGCCTTGTTGGAAATTACAGATTTTGGTCCATTTTTGTCGGGGTGTACGGAAATTGCCCGAAAAGTCCAGATGAAATCGAGGACCAGGTTACCCTTATAGCATTCTTCTCCTAAATTTATAACAATGTTTCTCATTTCGGGTCAAATTTCAAACATTAGCCATTCTCTGGTATGAAAATACAGATTTTGGTGCATTTTTTTCGAAAGGGTACGAATATTGCACGAAAAGTCCTGATGAAATCGAAGTCCGAGAGACCCTTATAACATTCTTTATCTCAATTTATAAATGTGTATCGGGTTCTGCGTCAAAATACTAACACAAGCCATCGTCTTGTTCAAACATTTGTCGTCGTCTAGTCTGAATATATAGATTTTGGTCCTTTTTGTCAAGGGGTAAGAAAATTGCCTGAAAAGTCTAGATGAAATTGAGGTCCGAGAGACCCTTATAGCATTCTTCTCCTAAATTTATAAATGTGTTCCAAGTTCCGTGTCGGATTTAAAACACTAGCCATTGTTTTGTTTAAAAATATGAATTTCGGTCCATTTTAGTCGGGTGGTACGAAAATCATCTGAAAATACCAGATGAAATCGAGGACCAGGAGACCCTTATAGAATTCTTCTCCTAAATTTATAAATATGTTTCAGATCGAGAACTGGGAAACCCTTATAGCATTCTTCTCCTAAATATTTAACAGTATTTCAGGTTCCACATCAAATTTCAAACACTAGTCCTCTTCTGGTCCGAAAATACATATATTAGTCCATTTTTAACTGTGTTTTGGGTTTCACATCAAATTTCAAATAGAATCCATCGTCTTTTTTGAAAATATGGATTTCGGTTAATTTTTGTCGTATGGTACGAAAATCGCCCTAAAAGTTCGG
>NW_027337056.1:0-2329 GCF_000331145.2 Cicer arietinum | reverse complement strand
AAGAACATTTAGGTCATTTTCGTCCTCCCAAGGCTTATTCTTGTCCAATTAGGGTTTTTGACCCAATCATGTGCATCCAATAAGTTCATTTGTGTTATTGGAGGAACATTTATGTCATTTTCGTCCTCCCTAGAGTTATTCTTGTCTAATTAGGTTTTTTAACCAATCTTGTGAATACAATAAGTTCATTTGTGTCATTGGATGAACATTTAGGTCATTATCGTCCTCCCTAGGCTTATTCTTATCCAATTAGTGTTTTTGACCAATCTTGTGCATGCAATAAGTTCATTTGTGTCATTGGATTTACATTTTGGTCGTTTTTGTCAACCCTAGCCTTATTCTTGTACAATTAGGGTTTTTAACCAATCTTGTGCATCCAATAAGTTCATTTGTGTCATTGGAGGAACATTTATGTCATTTTCGTCCTCCCTAGATTTATTATTTTCTAATTTGGGTTTTTAACCAATCTTGTGCCTACAATAAGTTCATTTGTGTCATTGGATGAGCATTTAGGTCATTTTCGTCCTCCCTAGCCTTATTCTTGTCCAATTAGGGTTTTTAACCAATCTTGTGCATCCAATAGGTGTGTTTGTGTCATTGGATAAACATTTAGGTCATTTTCGTCCTCCCTAGGCTTATTCTTGTCCAATTAGGGTTTTTGACCAATCTTGTGCATCCAATAAGTTCATTTGTGTCATTGGATTAACATTTTGGTCATTTTCGTCCTCCCTAGGCTTATTCTTGTCTAATTAGGCTTTTTGACCAATCTTGATCATGAAATAAGTTCATTTGTGTCTTTGGATTTACATTTAGGTCATTTTTGTCAACCCTAGACTTATTCTTGTACAATTAGGGTTTTTAACCAATCTTGTTTATCCAATTGGTGTGTTTGTGTCATTGGATAAACATTTAGCTCATTTTCGTCCTCCCTAGGCTTATTCTTGTCCAATTAGGGTTTTTAACCAATCTTGTGCATCCAATAAGTTCATTTGTGTCATTGGATTAACATTTTGGTCATTTTCGTCCTCCCTAGGCTTATTCTTGTCCAATTAGGGTTTTTAACCAATCTTGTGCATCCAATAAGTTCATTTGTGTCATTGGATTAACATTTTGGTCATTTTCGTCCTCCCTAGGCTTATTCTTGTCCAATTAGGGTTTTTAACCAATCTTGTGCATCCAATAAGTTCATTTGTGTCATTGGATTAACATTTTGGTCATTTTCGTCCTCCCTAGGCTTATTCTTGTCTAATTAGGGTTTTTGACCAATCTTGATCATGAAATAAGTTCATTTGTGTCTTTGGATTTACATTTAGGTCATTTTTGTCAACCCTAGACTTATTCTTGTACAATTAGGGTTTTTAACCAATCTTGTTTATCCAATAGGTGTGTTTGTGTCATTGGATAAACATTTAGGTCATTTTCGTCCTCCCTAGGCTTATTCTTGTCCAATTAGGGTTTTTAACCAATCTTGTTTATCCAATAGGTGTGTTTGTGTCATTGGATAAACATTTAGGTCATTTTCGTCCTCCCTAGGCTTATTCTTGTCCAATTAGAGTTTTTAACCAATCTTGTGCGTCCTATAGGTTTGTTTGTGTCATTGAATGAACATTTAGGTCATTTTCGTTCTCCCTAGACTTGTTCTTGTCCAATTAAGGTTTTTAACCAATCTTATGCATGCAATAAGTTCATTTGTGTCATTGGATTAACATTTAGGTCATTTTCGTCAACCCTAGCCATATTCTTGTCCAATTACGGTTTTTAACCAATCTTGTGCATCCTATAGGTTTGTTTGTGTCATTGGATGAACATTTAGGTCATTTTCGTTCTCCCTAGACTTATTCTTGTCCAATTAGGGTTTTTAACCAATCTTGTGCATTCAATAAAATCATTTGTGTCATTGGATGAACATTTAGGTCATTTTCGTTCTCCCTAGACTTATTCTTGTCCAATTAGGGTTTTTAACCAATCTTGTGCATTCAATAAAATCATTTGTGTCATTGGATGAACATTTAGGTCATTTTCGTTCTCCCTAGACTTATTCTTGTCCAATTAGGGTTTTTAACCAATCTTGTGCATTCAATAAAATCATTTGTGTCATTGGATGAACATTTAGGTCATTTTCGTTCTCCCTAGACTTGTTCTTGTCCAATTCAGGTTTTTAACCAATCTTATGCATGCAATAAGTTCATTTGTGTCATTGGATTAACATTTAGGTCATTTTCGTCAACCCTAGCCATATTCTTGTCCAATTACGGTTTTTAACAAATCTTGTGCATCCAATAGGTGTGTTTGCGTCATTGGAAGAACATTTAGGTCATTTTCGTCCTCC
>NW_027337055.1:0-2351 GCF_000331145.2 Cicer arietinum | reverse complement strand
TTTGTGTTATTGGATTAACATTTAGGTCATTTTCGTCCTCCCTAGGTTTATTCTAGTCTAATTTGGGTTTTTAACCAATCATGTGCATCAAATAGGTGTCTTTGTGTCATTGGATGAACATTTAGGTCCTTTTCGTCCTCCCTAGGCTTATTCTTGTCCAATTAAGGTTTTTAACCAATCTTGTGCATGCAATAAGTTCATTTGTGTCATTGGATTAACATTTAGGTCATTTTCTTCCTCCCTAGGTTTATTCTAGTCGAATTAGGGATTTTAACCAATCCTTTGCATCAAGTAGGTGTGTTCGTGTCATTGGATGAACATTTAGGTCTTTTTCGTCCTCCCTAGGCATATTCTTGTCCAATTAAAGTTTTTAACCAATCTTGTGCATGCAATAAGTTCATTTGTGTCATTGGATTAACATTTAGGTCATTTTCTTCCTCCCTAGGTTTATTCTAGTCGAATTAGGGATTTTAACCAATCCTTTGCATCAAGTAGGTGTGTTCGTGTCATTGGATGAACATTTAGGTCTTTTTCGTCCTCCCTAGGCATGTTCTTGTCCAATTAGGGTTTTAAACCAATCTTGTACATCTAATAAGTTCGTTTGTGTCATTGGATTAACATTTAAGTTATTTTCGTCCTCCCTGAGTTTATTCTAGTTCAATTAGGGTTTTTAATGTTCATTTGTGACATTGGATTAACATTTAGGTCATTTTCGTCCTCCCTAGGTTTATTGTAGTCCAGTTAGGGTTTTTACCTAATCTTGTGAATCAATAAGTTCATTTGTGTCATTGGATGAACATTTAGGTCATAGCCTTATACTTGTCTAATTAGGGTTTTTAACCAATCTTGTGAATCCAATATGTTCATTTGTGTCATTGGATTCACATTTAGGTCATTTTCGTCCTCCCTAGGTTTATTCCAGTCCAATTAGGGTTTTTAACCAATCTTGTGCATCCAGATGGTGTGTTTGTGTCATTGGATGAACATTTACGTCATTTTCGTCTTCCCTATACTTATTTTTGTCCAATTAGGGTTTTTAACCAATCTTGTGCATGCAATAAGTTCATATGTGTCATTGAATTAACATTTAGGTCACTTTTGTCCTCCCTAGGCTTATTCTTGTCCAATTACGGTTTTTAACCAATCTTGTGCATCCAATATGTTCATTTGTGTCATTGGATTAACATTTAGGTCATTTTCTTCCTCCCTAGGTTTATTCTAGTCGAATTAGGGATTTTAACCAATCCTTTGCATCAAATAGGTGTGTTTGTGTCATTGGATGAACATTTAGGTCTTTTTCGTCCTCCCTAGGCATATTCAATTACGGTTTTTAACCAATCTTGTGCATGCAATAAGTTCATTTGTGTCATTGGATTAACATTTAGGTCATTTTCGTCAACCCTAGCCTTATGCTTTTCCAATTAGGGTTTTTAACCAATCTTGTGCATCCAATATGTTCATTTGTGACATTGGATTAACATTTAGGTCATTTTCGTCCTCCGTAGGTTTATTGTAGTCCAGTTAGGGTTTTTACCCAATCTTGTGAATCAATAAGTTCATTTGTGTTATTGGAAGAACATTTAGGTCATTTTCGTCCTGCCTAGGCTTATTCTTGTCGAATTAGGGTTTTTAACCAATCTTTTGCATCCAATATGTTCAATTGTGTCATTGCATTAACATTTAGGTCCTTTTCGTCCTCCCTAGGTTTATTCTAGTCCAATTAGGGTTTTTAACCAATCTTGTGCATCCAATATGTTCAGTTGTGTCATTGGATTAACATTTAGGTCATTTTCGTCCTCCCTAGGTTTATTCCAGTCCAATTAGGGTTTTTAACCAATCTTGTGCATCCAATATGTTCAGTTGTGTCATTGGATTAACATTTAGGTCATTTTCGTCCTCCCTAGGTTTATTCCAGTCCAATTAGGGTTTTTAACCAATCTTGTGCATCCAATATGTTCAGTTGTGTCATTGGATTAACATTTAGGTCATTTTCGTCCTCCCTAGGTTTATTCCAGTCCAATTAGGGTTTTTAACCAATCTTGTGCATCCAATATGTTCAGTTGTGTCATTGGATTAACATTTAGGTCATTTTCGTCCTCCCTAGGTTTATTCCAGTCCAATTAGGGTTTTTAACCAATCTTGTGCATGCAATAAGGTCATTTCTGTCATTGGATTAACATTTAGTTCACTTTCATCCTCCCTAGGTTTATTCTAGTCGAATTAGGGATTTTTACCAATCTTGTGCATCAAATTGGTGTGTTTGTGTCATTGGATGAACATTTAGGTCTTTTTTCGTCCTCCCTAGGCATATTCTTGTCCAATTAAGGTTTTTAACCAATCTTGTGCATGCA
>NW_027337054.1:0-1309 GCF_000331145.2 Cicer arietinum | reverse complement strand
GTTTGTGTCATTGGATGAACATTTAGGTCATTTTCGTCCTTCCTAGATTTATTCTTGTCCAACAAGGGTTTTTAACCAATCTTGTGTATCAAATAGGTGTGTTTTTTTCATTAGATGAGCATTTAGGTCGTTTTCGTCCTCCCTAGAGTTGTTCTACTCCAATTAGGGTTTTAAACAAATCTTGTGCATCCAATAGGTGTGTTTGTATCATTGGATGAACATTTAGGTCATTTTCGTCCTCCCTTGGCTTATCCTTGTCCAATTAGGGTTTTTAACCAATCTTGTGCATCAAATAAGTGTGTTTGTGTCATTGGGTGAACATTTAGGTCAATTTCGTCCTACATAGACTTATTCTTGACTAACTAGGATTTTTAACCAATCTTGTGCATCCAATAGGTGTATTTGTGTCATTGGATTTAGGTCATTTTCCTCCTCCCTTGGCTTATTCTACTCCAATTAGGGTTCTTAACCAATCTTGTGCATCCAATAGGTGTGTTTGTGTCATTGGATGAACATTTAGGTCAATTTCGTCCTACATAGACTTATTCTTGTCCAACTAGGGTTTTTAACCAATCTTGTGCATCGGATAAGCTCATTTGTGTCATTGGATGGACATTTAGGTCATTTTCGTCCTCCCTAGGTTAATTCTAGTCCAATTAGGGTTTTTAACCAATCTTGTGCATCCAATAAGTTCATTTGTGTCATTGGACGAACATTTAGGTCATTTTAGTCCTCCCTAAGCTTATTCTTGTTCAATTAGGGCTTTTAACCAATCTTGTGCATCCAATAAGTTCATTTGTGTCATTGGACGAACATTTAGGTCATTTTAGTCCTCCCTAAGCTTATTCTTGTTCAATTAGGGCTTTTAACCAATCTTGTGCATCCAATAAGTTCATTTGTGTCATTGGACGAACATTTAGGTCATTTTAGTCCTCCCTAAGCTTATTCTTGTTCAATTAGGGCTTTTAACCAATCTTGTGCATCCAATAAGTTCATTTGTGTCATTGGACGAACATTTAGGTCATTTTCGTCCTCCCTAGGTTAATTCTAGTCCAATTAGGGTTTTTAACCAATCTTGTGCATACAATTGGTTTGTTTGTGTCATGGGATGAACATTTAGGTCATTTTCCTCCTTCCTAGGCTTATTCTTGTCCAATTAGGGTTTTTAACAATCTTGTGCATCCAATAGGTGTGTCTGTGTCACTGGTTGAACATTTAGGTCATTTTCGTCCGTCCTACACTTATACTTGTTCAACTAGGGTTTTTAACAAATCTTGTGCATCCAATAGGTGTGTTTGTGTCATTGGAT
>NW_027337053.1:0-3246 GCF_000331145.2 Cicer arietinum | reverse complement strand
TTCCAATTTTCGTGATCAGTAACCTGTGTTCATATCTCGAGTTCTATATATTGTTTTTCGGTGGTTCAAAAGCCTAACTTGCGTTTCAGAACGTCATCGTGCACCTCGTTTTGGAATCGGCCGAATCGGAGTTCCGCAGCGCTGTTTATCACGTTTTCCAGCCATACGCGATTTTCACTCAAATTTGTAAGTTTTCGACCTAAAACGATTCTTCAAGTGAACTATGACTATCAAGATCATGTCATGTGGTACCAGAGCTTGTCTCTAGGTTTGGAATTGAGGAAAATTTTGTTTACGAATTTTTTTTTTGTGAAACCTTAATTGCTAGTTGTGTTGCTTTTGTTTGAGTTGTAGTTCTTTGTTAACTTGTGTCTTGCTGCTACTTCAAAAGAATACAAAAAAAAATAGTATTGTTAAAAGTAGGGCACATTATCTGTCTGTTTGACAAAATTCCTATGTCATATGATCAATATATTCGCGATTTTATATTGGATCCAGAGTATGTGAAATATTTGTATGAAAATGGATATGCAAAACAAGCTAGAAAAGTAGAGAAGCTTGCCTTGAGAGAGATGGATAAAATCAAAGAAAAGAAAGAAGAAGAGAAACATTTGAGGGACAAAGGGCAAGAAATTGGTGCAACTATTTGTCTAATTGTGATAATTCTCTATTGCAAGTGCTTGAAGAAGTGTCTCCAAAAGAGAAATTTCATCCATATATTGATATTGAAAGCAAAGTGAAAGATGATGGTAAAATGGAAAGTCTCTTCAAACAAGAGAGTGAGGTGAACGAAACAATGTTAGTGCTTGAAAGTGATTATTCAAAGGTTCCTCAAAAGGATGCTTCCAAGGAGATTATTGAGTCACCATTTTTTTGTGATGAAGAGAATGTCCATGTAACTCAACTTGCTTTGAAGCCTTTGCAAATACAAAGTAACATATTGTTTGCCAAAAATTTCAATCCCAAGAAGGTCAATTTGGTCATAAATATCAAATTCAAAAGGTATAAATTTATCCCCATCTTTAGAATTTCTTACCTTTACTATAAGTGTGATAAGAAGTTAATTGTTAAAGATGGAAATGCGTTTCACCGACTTATCACATTTGGTGACTTTTCTAATTTCCCGTTTGACCCCGGTGGATATGATGAGCTTGTGGTTTGTTTGGATTATTTCTTCATGTATGATATAATGGAGCTTAAATTCGTGGTCGAATTTCTTCAAGAAAGAGGGAATGATAAGGATCTCAAGAGCATGAAGATGATTCATATTTTAATAAATTAGGATAAACTTTATATATTTTAATTTGGTTTGTATTAATTCTTAGTTTGCTTTGATTTGGAATTGTAATGGTTTTATTATTGATTTAGTTTTTGTTATAGAGTGGTTTTTGCAGATTCTTCATTACCAAATGAAACCTTGAAATGTTTAAGAATCTTTGTGATCAGCTGTGGATAAGGTAACATAAGCTTGCTCTGAGAAGCTTCCAGCATGTGCCTTAGCACAATCCAAGTCCAACTCATCCTTAGCTCTTTAGATAAGCCCCATAACAGTAGTATGTCCAACTTCTGGACTACTGCATGGTTTCCTGATCTTGGTACAAGCATACGAGTAAGTGTGTACATCAACATCCTATGTTGTACCTTCATTTGACCAATGGGCAATGAAATAGATTCAACGAACCCATCGATCATCAGGTCCTTTACTGCTGCATGCCTGTCAATAGATTCTTCCCAACCTTCGTCAGCCGTATCAGCTTCCGAACTGCCATCGATAGACTTGCCGTAAAATGGCAATCCTGACAAGGTAGAGAAATCATCAAAGGACATAGCAATCCTTTTTCCTTTAACTTGAGCAGTAAACCCTTCTTCAGTCAACTTGAAAGTAGAGTAAAATTCCCTTATCAGCCTTGGGTAACTATCAAGTGTAGATGAAAGAAAGCTCTCAAGTCCATGAAATCTGAGATGATTCTGAAACGTGAAATCAACATTATCAAAGTATGCAAAATCCATAGTTCTCGCCTCATGGATTTTTCTTCCTCTTTTGAGAAATTACTTTCATGGCATCAGCCATGAGTTTTTCTATTGGGGGTTCCTTACGTTTCTTAGTCTTCTCTTGGATGGGTGCAGGAGCCTTGCCCTTGTCTTTGGCAAGAATTTTATGAGTGGGTATTGGTACTCTCTTTGTTAGAGTGGGTGGAGGTGAAGGTGTTTCACTTGTAGAAGAAGATGAAGGTGAAGGAGTACGAACCTGGGTTTGTTTCACGCGTGCCATACTCGTAGCTTGATGTAGATTCTATGTAGGTAGAATGTAGATTGAATGTACTAACAGATGCAGAGACAGAAGAATGAAGCAGAAAAAAAAATATCAGTGAAAGTCTGGAAAAATGCAATGCAGAAATCGATTTGGAACTGTTCCTACTTATACTCTTAACCTTGTAAATCGATTTCCAAATCGATTAGGTTACCGTTGCTGGGAATCCTCAATCGATTCAGTAATGATTGTGTTCAACGGCTAGAAAAAAAAATAATAACGGTCATATTTCAAATCGATTTTCAAATCGAGTTCCAGTTTTACTTAATCGATGTCCAAATCGATTGTCTTAATGTTGAATACTGAACTAGTCGATTTCCAAATCGACCAGTGAAGGTCTGGAAAATGCAATGCAGAAATCGATTTAGAACTGTTCCTACTTATACTCTTAACCTTGTAAATCGATTTCCAAATCGATTAGGTTACCGTTGCTGGGAATCCTCAATCGATTCAGTAATGATTGTTTTCAACGGCTAGAAAAAAAAATCATAACGGTCATATTTCAAATCGATGTTCAAATCGAGTTCCAGTTTTACTTAATCGATGTCCAAATCGATTGTCTTAATGTTGAATACTGAACTAGTTGATTTCCAAATCGACGCTCGGGAAAGTTTAAAAAACATTTTCTGAACTTTGAAGTCTGGGCCAAAGTAATCGATTCCCAAATCGATTTTATAAACCATATACCATGCTGGTAATCGATTTCCAAATCGATTTAACTAGAAAACATTACTGAAAAATACCAGAATAAAAAAAAATCATACTTCACTAGGATCAATGATCCCTGGTTTCATCCTTATATGCAGAAAACTTTCTCTTGGCAAAGCTTTTGTGAAGATGTCAGCTAACTGTTTCGCAGTGTTAACTTACTTAAGCTTAATAATTCCATTTTGAAAGTGATCTCTTATAAAGTGATGTCTTACTTCAATGTGTTT
>NW_027337052.1:0-1560 GCF_000331145.2 Cicer arietinum | reverse complement strand
GGGCAATTATATGAGAAAAGACTGAAGAAAGCGTATGAGAAAAAAATACGTCCTCGAGAATTCTAGGAAGGTGATCTGGTGCTGAAAAAAATCTTACCAATTCAAAAGGATTATCGTGGGAAATGGACTCCTAACTATGAGGGACCATACGTTGTGAAGAAAGCTTTCTCAGGTGGAGCTTTGATCCTTACGAATATGGATGGAAAAGATTTAGCTCTTCCTATAAACTCAGACGCCGTAAAAAAGTATTATGCTTAAATAATGAATGCACGTTAGGTTGAAAACCTGAAAAGGCAACCTAGGCAAAAATTAAGGTACAAAAAAAAAACCCGCTAGGTTGAAAACCTGAAAGGGCAACCTGGACAAAAATTAGGGTGCACAAAAATATCTGTTAGGTTAAAAACACAAAAGGGCGACATGAGAGAAGAAGAAAAACAAGAACAAAGAATATATACTCGAAAAGACAAAATGAACAATATGGATCGGATTATCGCATGAGAAGTTAGTACAGTCTACCTTGGAATTACTAGTAACCAAGTTGGGTCTCTCACCCATTTCTTTTGTTTTATCTTATGTATATTCTTTTTTTATTTCAATATATTCATATATACTGTTATTACCTTTATAATTTAACTCTTTTTCCTGAATGCATCTTATGATTATCATGTATTGGAAAGTAAAACATATTCCATACCTCGATACAATGAATTGCAATAAAATCGGATATAGTATAGGTCGTTTACAGTACAAGGCAGACAACAACATGAGATCCAACGTCGCATCACAATATTAAAAAAGAAAAAAAGAAAGAACGGAAGAAAAAGAAAATAAAAGAGGACAAAAAAAAAAGAAGATCAAAGATATCACGTTAAAAAAAAAAGAGTATAAGTGTTTTCTTTCATTCATGATTTGAATGGTCGTGTCCAATAAAAATATTAATAAAAACCGACATATTCATTCATTCATTCATTCATTCATTCATTCATTCATTTATATACTGTTATTACCTTTATAATTTAACTCTTTTTCCTGAATGCATCTTATGATTATCATGTATTGGAAAGTAAAACATATTCCATACCTCGATACAATGAATTGCAATAAAATCGGATATAGTATAGGTCGTTTACAGTACAAGGCAGACAACAACATGAGATCCAACGTCGCATCACAATATTAAAAAAGAAAAAAAGAAAGAACGGAAGAAAAAGAAAATAAAAGAGGACAAAAAAAAAAGAAGATCAAAGATATCACGTTAAAAAAAAAAGAGTATAAGTGTTTTCTTTCATTCATGATTTGAATGGTCGTGTCCAATAAAAATATTAATAAAAACCGACATATTCATTCATTCATTCATTCATTCATTCATTCATTCATTCATTCATTCATTCATTCGTGAAATTTTGCAAATTTAAAGCCGAGAAAACGACCCGCATGTTGAAGCCGAGAAAAACGACTCGCACCCGAAGCCGAGAAAACGACCCGCATGTTGAAGCGGGGAAAACGACTCGCACCCAGAAGCCGAGAAAACGACCCGCATGTTGAAGCCGGGAAAACGAC
>NW_027337051.1:0-2598 GCF_000331145.2 Cicer arietinum | reverse complement strand
TAAAACCTAAAACCTAAAACCTAAAACCTAAAACCTAAAACCTAAAACCAAAAACAAAAAACCTAAAACCTAAAACCTAAAACATAAAACCTAAAACCTAAAACCTAAAACCTAAAACGTAAAACGTAAAACGTAAAACATAAAACGTAAAACCGAAAACCTAAAACCGAAAACCTAAAACATAAAACCTCAATGATAAATATGTTGATTACTAAACTATATGATAAATTATCACACTATAGCAAATACACATGTAAAAAAATCAATCATAATTATTTGTCAACACATATTGTAAACACATGCAATACTAAATTAATTCTTTAAAATCCCATTAGATAAATTAAATGATTTATTATTAAATTTGGGGTGTTACACGCCCTTCATCAATGAACAATAAACGAACAAATACCTAATTTAGCACCCTCAAGGAACTCACCCGTTATCTAAGCACTATATGTTAAGAATCAAGTGACTTAGTATGATATGCTAACATGACAATGAATCATTAAAACACATGTCACATATATCATTTCAACCTGAAAGAAATACCACAGTTACTCGTTATAATTTACAGAGGAATTAGAGCTCATAGAATTGGTCAATAACAACTTACTACGTAACTCGAATGAACGGAAAAAAAATAAAATAAACACATTATTAAGTTCAATTAACTTCTCAAATAGTGCTCTATTAGTCTCACTCTCCTAAAAGAATGTTTAAATCCAAATAACAATTGCTCTACAAGTTTAACAAAAGTTAGACATATAGAGGAACATTCAAAATATTCCACACATTCAATAATTACAAACATAAATGCATATAACAACTCAAGGACACGTAATCACTTTGAAATGAAGAACCAATGTACAAAACCATATTGGAAGGGATAAATTATTTTTCATGTATTTCAAGCTCACAATTTTTTTTAAACAATCAACAGTTACAGTGTATGCCATTCGTAATTGAATCATTGAAAAAAATTATAACCAAATAAGCAAAGAAAATAAAAGTCAACGATGAACATATTACCTCATGACAAGATACACACATACATTGAAATAACTCAAATAACATAAGGATGGACATTCCGTCTAATTAACCAAAATAAAGTCAACAAATATTCATAATAATAATGATGAGTCATTCTCGCCTATTTGTAATGACAGTGAGTCATCAGGTTGATCAATCCCTTCTACTCATGTCAATTACTCAAGGTAAGAATAACTAAAATTTATTGGATTCAAATATATATGATTAAAAGACGTTTAACGTGGTCGTAGTGTGGGAAGACATCGTCATGTATATAAATACTAGTGCATGTATATAAATACTCATGTCAATTACTAGTGCATGATCAAAAAAAACAAATTTTTTTTTTTTTAAAAGAAAAAAAAATTAGCAACTAGTGCATGTATATAAATACTTATAATAAACATATAATACGACAATTAAATTTATTGTTGTTTAATCATAGTCATAAAACAAAGGAAATAGTACTTTGTGCTTAACTCATCTAGCTAAATTATAAGGCAATAGTTTAAAAATATCGACAACCGGAACTCAATCACACCTTTAGATAATTATAATTATTCCTATGCCAAAAATGGCTAGCAACCTTGTTTATTTCACTTAGAAAACAAATTAAGTATAATCTTTAATTCAATTTTTTTTTCTCAGTTAAATAATCAGAATAATATTTCAAGTAAAAGATAGTCAAATCAAATAGTGACGATGAACTAAACTTAATGGATTGCATAATACAATGAGTAACAACAATAGAAATTGCACTTACATTAAACTTAATCAACAATCAAAAATAAGAAATGTTGAATTATCCCACTTTTAAACACTCATAACAACTCTAGACTCTATACAGAAATTCCCTTCAAAACCATTTAGAACACCTAAACTCCAAACAATTTTATATTAATAAAATCAAAACATGTTGATATAACTTATCCGATAAACTGGCACTATGATTCTAAGTTTAATTCACAACTCAACGATGATTCTAAACATGTAGCATATTCTAATAGCCAGTCATCTACTCTAAATTTATCACAATTAAATTTATCTATGTTTTTTTGAATTAAACCATATAACTTAACGCAAACTGAAACAGAGATTCTACAAGTAGTAGATAAGACAAGTAACTATTTTCTAGACGGTAGTATAACATATTAGCAAACCAAAATGAATCAAACAGTGCATAAATCATGTTCAAATTTAAACTATCAGTAAGATATATTAATAAAACTAACCTTGCATAAGAAGTGCAAGATCAACCATTGAATATAAGGTGTTGAAACAAATAACTCATGCAAAGTAACATTGATACAAGTAAATCATATATGCTCACACCCAAACATACAACCAACCAACAACTCTTAGTAATTGCTTCCCTAAATTTAAAGAAAATAGGCTGATAGTTTCATAATCTTCTAAATAAAAACTATAACAGAACCACAAAAATTTAAATACTTTAAATGGTAATAAATAAAGCAAGACTTTATGCAAGTGACAAAGAAGAACTACCAATGAAGTTAAAACATGACCTTGAGCCAATGAGAATTAGAAGGAGATTAAAACCTTAGTTTC
>NW_027337050.1:1008-1208 GCF_000331145.2 Cicer arietinum | reverse complement strand
GGTTAAAAACCCTAATTGGACTAGAATAAACCAAGGGAGGACGAAAATGACTTAAATGTTAATTCAATGATACAAAAGAAATTAATGCATGCACAAGATTGGTTAATAACCCAAATTGGACAAGAATAAGCCTAGAGAGGACGAAAATGACCTAAATGTTCATCCAATGACACAAACACACCTATTGGATGCACAAGATT
>NW_027337050.1:0-728 GCF_000331145.2 Cicer arietinum | reverse complement strand
TGGTTAAAAACCCTAATTGGACTAGAATAAACCTAGGGAGGACGAAAATGACCTAAATGTTAATCCAATTGACCAAAAGAACATATTGGATGCACAAATGAACATAAAAAGCCTAATTGGACAATTAAAAACCCTAATTGGACAAGAATAAGCCTAGGAGGATGAAAATGACAAAAATGAACTTATTGGATGCACAAGATTCGTTAAAAACTCTAATTGGACAAGAATAAGCCTAGGGGGGACAAAAATGACCTAAATGTTCATCCAACGAAACAAATGAACTTATTGCGTGCACAAGATTGGTTAAAACCTTAATTGGACAAGAATAAGTCTAGGGAGGACGAAAATGACCTAAATGTTCATCCAATGACACAAATGAACATATTGGATGCAAAAGATTGGTTAAAAACCCTAATTGGACAAGAATAAGCCTAGGGAGGACGAAAATGACCTAAATGTTCATCCAATGACACAAATGAACATATTGGATGCAAAAGATTGGTTAAAAACCCTAATTGGACAAGAATAAGCCTAGGGAGGACGAAAATGACCTAAATGTTCATCCAATGACACAAACACACCTATTGGATGCACAACATTGGTTAAAAACCCTAATTGGACAAGAATAAACCTAGGGAGAACGAAAATGACTTAATTGTTAATCCAATGACAAAAATGAACTTATTGCATGCACAAGATTGATTAAAAACCTTAATTGGACAAGAATA
>NW_027337049.1:983-1318 GCF_000331145.2 Cicer arietinum | reverse complement strand
TTCATCCAATGACACAAATGAACTTATTGGATGCACAAGGTTGGTTAAAAACCCTAATTGGACAAGAATAAGCCAAGGACGGAAGAAAATTACCTAAATGCTCATCCAATGACACAAACACACCTATTGGATGCACAAGACTGGTTAAAAACCCTAATTGAAAAAGAATAAGCCAAGGGAAGACGAAAATGCCTTAAATGTTCATCCAATGACACAAACAGACCTATTGGATGCACAAGATTGGTTAAAAATTTAATTGGATAGAATAAACCTAGGGAGGACGAAAATGACCTAAATGTTCATCCAATGACACAAACACACCTATTGGATGCACA
>NW_027337049.1:0-419 GCF_000331145.2 Cicer arietinum | reverse complement strand
TCCAATTACACAAATGAACTTATTGGATGCACAAGATTGGTTAAAAACCCTAATTGGACAAGAATAAGCCTAGGGAGGACGAAAATGACCTAAATGTTCGTCCAATGACACAAATGAACTTATTGGATGCACAAGATTGGTTAAAAACCCTAATTGCACAAGAATAAGCCTAGGGAGGACGAAAATGACCTAAATGTTCATCCAATGACAAAAATGAACTTATTGGATGCACAAGATTGGTTAAAAACCCTAATTGGACAAGAATAAGCCTAGGGAGGACGAAAATGACCTAAATGTTCGTCCAATGACACAAACACACCTATTAAATGCACAAGATTGGTTGAAAACCCTAATAAGACTAGAATAAACCTAGGGAGGATGAAAATGACCTAAATGTTCATCCCATGACACAAACACAC
>NW_027337048.1:0-304 GCF_000331145.2 Cicer arietinum | reverse complement strand
CGCACAAGATTGGTTAAAAACCCTAATTGGACAAGAATAAGCCGAGGGAGGACGAAAGTGACCTAAATGTTAATCCAATGACACAAATGAACTTATTGCATGCACAAGATTTGTTAAAAACCCTAATTGGACAAGAATAAGTATAGGGGGGACGAAAATTACCTAAACGTTCATCCAATGACACAAACGAACCTTTTGGATGCACAAGATTGGTTAAAAACCCTAATTGAACTGGAATAAACCAAGGGAGGACGAAAATGACGTAAATGTTAATCCAATGACACAAATGAACATATTGGATGCA
>NW_027337047.1:0-270 GCF_000331145.2 Cicer arietinum | reverse complement strand
TTGGATGAACATTTATGTCATTTTCGTCCTCCCTAGCCTTATTCTTGTCCAATTACGGTTTTTAACCAATCTTGTGCATCCAATAAGTTCATTGGTGTAATTGGATGAACATTTAGGTCAATTTCGTCCTCCCTAGGCTTATTCTTGTCCAATTAGGATTTTTAACCAATCTTCTGCATCCAATAAGTTCATTTGTGTAATTGGATGAACATTTAGGTCATTTTCGTCCTCCCTAGGCTTATTCTTCTCCAATTAGGGGTTTTAACCTAT
>NW_027337046.1:1066-1508 GCF_000331145.2 Cicer arietinum | reverse complement strand
TTATTGCGAGGTCACTGATACCAACAAAATGAACTTATTGGATGCACAAGATTGGTTAAAAACCCTAGTTGGACTAGAACAAACCTATGGAGGACGAAAAATGACCTAAATGTTCATCCAATGACTCAAAGACACCTATTGGATGCACATGATTCGTTAAAAACCCTAATTGGACTATAATAAATCTAGGGAGGACGAAAATGACCTAAATGTTTATCCATTTACACAAATGAACTTATTGGATGTACAAGATTGGTTAAAAACCCAAGTTGGACGAGAATAAGTCTAGGTAGGACGAAAATGACCTAAATGTTCATCCAAAGACACAAACACACCTATTGGATGCACAAGATTGGTTAAAAACCCTAATTCGACTAGAACAAACCTAGGGAGGACGAAAATGACCTAAATGTTCATCCAATGACACAAACACACCTATTGG
>NW_027337046.1:0-516 GCF_000331145.2 Cicer arietinum | reverse complement strand
AGATTGGTTAAAAACCCTAGTTCGACAAGAATAAGTCTAGGTAGGACGAAAATGACCTAAATGTTCATCCAATGACACAAACACACCTATTGGATGCACAAGATTGGTTAAAAACCCTAATTGGACTAGAACAAACCTTGGGAGGACGAAAATGACCTAAATGTTCATCCAATGACACAAATGAACTTATTGGATGCACATGATTCGTTATAAACACTAATTGGACAAGAATAAGTCTAGGTAGGACGAAAACGACCTAAATGTTCATCGAATGACACAAACACACCTATTGGATGCACAAGATTGGTTAAAAACCCAAGTTGGACAAGAATAAGTCTAGGTAGGACGAAAATGACCTAAATGTTCATCCAATGACACAAACACACCTATTGGATGCACAAGGTTGGTTAAAAACCCTAATTGGACTAGAACAAACCTAAGGAGGATGAGAAAGACCTAAATGTTCATCCAATGACACAAAAACACCTACTGGATGCACAAGATTCGTTAAAAACC
>NW_027337045.1:788-1283 GCF_000331145.2 Cicer arietinum | reverse complement strand
CGCTTGCCCGAGTCCGAGTTGACGAGGTGAAAGAGTTCAGACTAGGACAGTTCAGGCCAGGCCAGTGGAAGCCAATGAAAGGGAGAAGCGTTCAACCACTAGAGCAGAAGCCGAGTAGAAGATAGCCCTTCTCTTCTATGATTCGGCCGTGAAAGAAGCCATCTCTCTTGGGATGGGAAAGATCAAATGAAGCAAGCCCTCCTCAAAGCCTTTTTCAAGCTTCGAGGGAAAGTAGCCCTGATTCTATATCACATTCTTCAGAGAAAAGAACTGTCCCTGACCTACTTTGAGTCTCCGTAGGGAAACCGGCCTGGCAAGGAGGCTAGAGGAAGGAAACTGCTCAAGTGAGCTTGAAGCAACAAGGGCAGTGGGTTCAGTTCCCACGCGGGGAAGAACGTTCATAAGTAGAGCTGCTCCTGCAGTTCCAGGGAGATAATTTTTTTAATAATCTGTTCTCAAAAGCAAGATGAGCTATGAGAAAGAGCAAGAACCCGG
>NW_027337045.1:0-670 GCF_000331145.2 Cicer arietinum | reverse complement strand
TCAATCGAGGGTTTTGGGTCAGTGAAAGCTCGAGTGCCCCCTTCAAAAGTAAGGTGTCGGGAATGCAACCAGTGAGGTGACCCGTTAGGGCGGATGAAATAAGTTATCCTGAAGCAGCGTCAAAGGCCTCTGTAGGCCCTTCAACAGGATTTTTTGTCGTGTAATTCGCATTCAGTTTTGGCTACTCACGAAACTCTTTATCCTTAATAGGAAGAACTCCCTTTAGAGGAAGGATACAAAGACCAAGCCTGTCTTTCTCTCTTAAAAAGGGCATATGGGGCAGGGCAGAAAGACTATTTTTGGGGACTAATCTGCTAATGAATGAAGGAAGGAGAAGGCCTTAATTGTCTATCCAAAGGTCCGCCTTGGGTGGATTTAGGCGAATCAAGTGGGTGGGAATGATCCGAGCCCCCTATGTAAATTTCAGTAAGGTAACTAAGGTTTACAATAATTAATTTCAGTAGTGCGTTACCTTGCAGCTCTATCTATCGGGTAGTCAGTCTCTTGGTCAAAAGCCGGTACCTAATTCCCCTGCTGGTGGGCCGATCCTCGTCTAGCGGTGGGAACCGGCTGGTATGGATCAATTGCTTGCCATGTCTCTCTTCTATTCAACCATCGAGAATCCGCAGTTATCTTTGCTCATTGGGTGGAATAATAGGCGAAGGAATCC